>NC_092775.1:46806799-47106955 GCF_047496795.1 Chiloscyllium punctatum | reverse complement strand
TTGTATTTGCCTTCCCAACTGCCAATTGAACCTATGTGTTAACCTTAAGATAAACCTGAACTAGGACTCCCAAAATCCTCTTTATTCTAGATTTCCAAAGCCCCATCCAAATCAATTCTGTGCCTGACCCCTCTGGGGCTGTCACTGCAAAAATCTCCTTAATCAACATCACCACTCTCAGCTTCCCTTCCCTTCCTAACTTTGCTGCACATCAAGCTGTATCAATGAGTATTTAATACCTAGTTCTACCCTTCTATAAGCCACATCTCCCTTGTAGCCATAATATTATGTTTCCACATCACTATCTGCATCTGCAACTCACCAATCTTTTTTTTATCCACACATTACACATTCATGTTCATGCACAGTAACTTTAATCTAGGCTTTATTAGATTCCCATTGCTCTGAAGTCACCAGCTAACTATTTCCTATTCTCATGTTTTCTGTCACTTCCAGTATTCTGTGCACCTTGGTATTCCTCTTGAATATTACCTCCTGACCCCCACATAATTGAAAGTTAGGTTAAATCCTCCCTAGTAGCATGCATAAATCACACACCTGCACTTAGGAGATTGGACCTTGCTGTGTTTGGTTTGTATCTGTTTGGCTTGTGTAGGTCTCATCTGCCCCATTGCTGGTCTTGATGTCCATGAAATTTAAAGCTCTCACTCCTGCATCATCTTTCCAGCTACATATTCATTTGTTATGTTCTCTTATTTCCTTCTCACTTGCATGTGATAATGGAAGTATTAATCTGGAGGTTAGTACTTTTGAAATCTTTCTTGCTAAGTTTCCTACCTAGCTCTTCAAATTCTGATTGTAGGACCTCATCCTCTTTCTAGCTACATTGCTGGTACCAATGAGAACCATATCGGCTGGCTGTCCCCTACCCCACTCCAAGGTTGTTTAGCTGTGACTTAATTACATCCTTTGCACCAGGGAGGCAACGTGCCATCCTGAATGTCCAGCTATTCCTCCAAATATAACATTTCCTGTTGTGATAGTCCATTCAATGTTATTTATAAAATTCCCCCAATCCAACCAAAATCTACAGCTGCAACCACAATGGTGCCATGGATATGACTCTGGTTGCACTCCCAGAAAAAAAATTACTTCCTTCAACTTTCCAAACTGAATACCTGTCAGAAAGGGAATGCACTCAGGTTACGCCTGCACTATTTAACTGTTTCTTCTTGATTGTTTGGTATCAACCCAGTCCTTGTCTCCCTGCAAACTCTTCAGTGCATGCTGATTACAACCTAATTTTTAAAATTCATTCATGAGATGTGGACATCACTGAGTGGGCCAGCATTCTATTGCCTGTCCTAATTGCCCTTGAGAAAGTAATGGTGAGCTGTCTTCTGAAACCCCTGTTGTTCATTTTCTTTTGGTACACCCAAATGCTTATTTGGGAGAAAGTTCCAGAATTTGACTGAGTGATACTGAAGGAATGGTATTATATTTCCAAGTTAGGGTGGTAAGTGGTTTGTGGGGAATTTGAAGATTGCAGTGTTCCCAAGTATCTGCTGCCCTTTTCCTTTCAGGTGATGGCTATCATGGGTTTAGAATGTGCTGTCCAAGGAGCCTTAATGAAATTCTCCAGTGCATGTTGTAGATGATACACTATGCTGCTACTGTGCATCAGTGGTGGAGGGAGTGAAGTTTTGTGGATGTGTTGCCAATCAATTGAGTTGATTTGTCCTGGATAATGAACAAGCTTCCTGAGTGTTGTTAGAGCTGCACACATCCAGGCAAGTGGGGGTATTCCATCACACTCCTGACTTGTGCATTGGAGTAGACGAACAGGTTTTGGGAGTCAGAAGTTGAGTTACTCATTACAGTACTATGACAAGTCCAGTTCAGTTTCTGAACAATGATTAGTGGGTGGCACGGTGGCACAGTGGCACAGTGGTTAGCACTGCTGCCTCAAAGCACCAGGGACCCAGGTTCAATTCCCACCTTGAGCGACTGTCTGTATAGAGTTTGCACATTCTCCCTGTGTCTGCATGGGTTTCCTCCGGGTGCTCTGGTTTCCTCCCACAGTCCAAAGATGTGTAGGTCAGGTGAACGGGCCATGCTAAATTGCCTGTTAGGTGTTAGGTGAAGGGGTAAATGTAGGGGAATGGGTCTGGATGGGTTGCTCTTCAGAGGGTCAGTGTGGACTTGTTGAGCCGAAGGGTCTGTTTCCACACTATAAGTAATCTAATATAACCCCAGGCTTGTGATAGTTGGACAACCAGCAATGGTGATGTAATTGAATGTCACATAAGTACATATATATGGTGCACATACGTGCTATCCACAAAGATCTCAGCCTCACAGATATACTGCAGTGACACCAGTTGTTACACAAGCTCAAAAACTCGGAACTCGACCTGTTGAAATTGATAATGCTTCCTGCCCATATGGTTGTCCAAGAAATGTCAGAGTGTCCACACAGCACAGGCTATGCAATCCAAAGGTTGGAGCTGGAGGTTTATTACCTATTTGATAATAAACCTTGCAACTACAACAAACCTTTCTGTTTAAAAATGAGAAATCTCACCAGCTATGTACTTACCCTCTGTTGAATAAAGGAAAACTAAATGTCTTTCTTAACTCTTATTTTTAAAAAATATTATCTCAAAGTTAAATTAAATAGTTTAAAATCTACAAAGGTGAAATGTAATTTTAGTTGTTTACGGTGATTTTTAAAATAGGCCATAGGCTTAAGGTAATAAGAAAATGGTTCTTTTGAAAGAAACATTATTCTTTTTGTTAAGTAAACAAATACATTTTAAGTTGCAAAACAAATTATCTTGTAAAATTGGAAGAAAATCTTTGAAATTGTATGACAAGACTAAGAATTCTTTACTTAATTTGTTCAATTTCCTCTCATCCGCAGCAGGATTTAGGGAGCACTTGCAGTTTCCTCTGGAAATTGTAAATTCCCATTAAGCTGGGAGTTCAGAATTTCCTGCAGTTCGCAAGATGCTACATTTCAACAAAAAGAAATATGAGTAAAAATTCCAGCTGGCTTGTTTTGTTTTGTGTCATCCAATTACGCCTGTTAAATGTTCCATATACAGAGTTATGGCGTATGATAGAATTGTTTGAAAAAACAATTTTTAACATTAACCTGGTAAGTATGAAAAAAATCAACATCCACCCTCTTATGATAATTCCCCCTTGTAGCTGTAAGCAACACTACAAAGCAGCAGGGGACACAAGGAATATAGGAATTATTCAGGCTTGACAAATATAAAACAGACAATGATGGAAAATTGCAGATAACACTAAAAAGATAACAACCAAAAACAACAGATAGTCATTATTCTTGTTAATTATTTCTATTCACTGTTAATTTCCCATCAATAATTCCTTGTTGAGCTGAAAGCCTGAAGTCAGACTTGCACTTGTGAGATTTCTCAGTTACAGCATTGAATCCAGAGATGTGCATGTTCACACTTATTTTTGAAAGCGTTCCTCCCAAAAAAACTGGAACATTTCTCAGTAGCTTTCTCTAAGCAACAAAAAGATTGCTTAAAAAAAACTCGTGTTATAGCTTAGAACTGTCAAGTCTACAAATGACGATTAAGTTCAGAATTATAGATGTCTCACAAGTCTAGCTGCTTAACTTGGAGATTCTTAAACATGGAGAAAGTGAGGACTGCAGATGCTGGAGATCAGAGCTGAAAATGTATTGCTGGAAAAGCGCAGCAGGTCAGGCAGCATCCAAGGAGCCGGAGAATCGACATTTCGGGCATGAGCCCTTCTTCAGGAATGAGGAAAGTGTGCCAAGCAGGCTAAAATAAAAGGTGGGAAGGAGACACTTGGGGGAGGGGCGTTGGAAATGCAATAGGTGGAAGGAGGTTAAGGTGAGGGTGATAGGCCGGAGTGGGGGTGGGGGCGGAGAGGTCAGGAAGAAGATTGCAGGTTAGGAAGGTGAAGAAGCTCATGCCTGAAATGTCAATTCTCCTGCTCTTTGGATGCTACCTGACCTGCTGCGCTTTTCCAGCAACACATTTTCAGCTCTGATCTCCAGCATCTGCAGTCCTCACTTTCTCCTAGAAGATTTTAACCTACTGCGAATCCTCTTGCAAGGATGCCTTCCTTGAAGAAGCTCTCTTCCTCCCACTACAAGGATTTCAGTGAGTCCCTCTCTCACTGCACACCCCAGGTCAACTCCTCTGCCCAGAAGCTCTTCAGCCACATTCTCAAGCAGACTTACTACCACAGCCACATCTCCTTCCTAAATGCAGGTCCTTGGACTCCTCCATCACCAGACCATAGCAACACGATGGCTGGAGGAAGAGCGACTCATCTTCCGCCTAGGAACCCTCCAACCACAAGGGATGAACTCAGATTTCTCCAGTTTCCTCATTTGCCCTCCCCCCACCTTGTCTCAGTCCCAACCCTTGAACTCAGCACCACCTTCCTAATCTGCAATCTTCTTCCTGACCTCTCCGCCCCCACCCCCCCTCCGGCCTATCACCCTCACCTTAACCTCCTTCCATCTATCGCATTTCCAACACCCCTCCCCCAAGTCCCTCCTCCCTACCTTTTATCTTAGCCTACTTGGCACACTCTCCTCATTCCTGAAGAAGGGCTCATGCCCGAAACATCGATTCTCCTGCTCCTTGGATGCTGCCTGACCTGCTGCGCTTTTCCAGCAACACATTTTCAGTTTCGATTCTTAAACATGTCCAGTTACAAAAACAATCTTAAAATATACACTCTAATGGCAGTTGCCATGACCACAAATTCTGATCACCACCTGGTCACTGAACTGTAAGTTAATATACTTTTTAAAATTTGTATGATTGAAGTAAAGTAGACTTACTAAAAAATATTACAAAACTTTCCTGAAAAATAAACAGATAAAATGATATCTAAAAAGTTACAGATACCAAGAAGAGAACAACTATAGGTAAGACAAAAAAACCCCCAAAATATCTCTATTGCATACTTTTGGGGCCTGTTGCTTGAGTTCCTTTCTGCTGAGATGAAAAGGTCTAACCTTGTAGTTAGATCCAGCAGCTGTGATGGCTTCTGTAGCT
This sequence comes from Chiloscyllium punctatum, assembly GCF_047496795.1. Lineage (NCBI taxonomy): Eukaryota > Metazoa > Chordata > Chondrichthyes > Orectolobiformes > Hemiscylliidae > Chiloscyllium > Chiloscyllium punctatum. The sequence goes on along the minus strand of NC_092775.1, from coordinate 47,101,916 downwards.
GAATATTGGGAAATTTCTTGTACCAGTATATTCAGTAAGTAGGAGAAAGTGAGGACTGCAGATGCTGGAGATCAGAACTGAAAAATGTGTTGCTGGAAAAGCGCAGCAGGTCAGGCAGCATCTAAGGAGCAGGAGAATCGACATTTCGGGCATAAGCCCTTCTTCGGGAATGAAGAAGGTGTGCCAAGCAGGCTAAGAATAAAGGTAGGGAGGAGGGACTTGGGGGAGGGGCGTGGAAGGAGGTTAAGGTGAGGGTGATAGGCCAGAGAGGGGGTGGGGGCAGAGAGGTCGGGAAGAAGATTGCAGGTCAAGAAGGTGGTGCTGAGTCTGAGGGTTGGGACTGAGATAAGGTGGGGGGAGGGGAAATGAGAAAGCTGGAGAAATCTGCATTCATCCCTTGTGGTTGGAGGGTTCCTAGGCGGAAGGTGAGGCGCACTTCCTCCAGGCATCATGTTGCCATGGTCTGGCAATGGAGGAGGCCAAGGATCTGCACGTCCTTGGTGGAGTGGGAGGGGGAGTTAAAGTGTTCAGCCACGGGGCGGACCCTCGGACTCCGCACCGCCTTCTTGACCTGCAATCTTCTTCCCGACCTCTCCACTTCCACCCCCTCTCTGGCCTATCACGCTCACCTTAACCTCCTTCCACCTATCGTATTATCAATGCCTCTCCCCCAAGTCCCTCCTCCCTACCTTTTATCTTAGCCTGCTTGGCACACCTTCCTCATTCCTGAAGAAGGGCTTATGCCCGAAACATCGATTCTCCTATTCAGTAAGTAGAGTAGTCTTTGAGAGAGAGAGAGAGAGAAAGGATTCTTTTTGCAGATTGTCTGCACTGTTTCAGCAGAACTGCTGCTTGTTTCAGCAGCAAACCCTTCTATTTAGCTGATACTCCTTTCTCTGAAGCTATTTTCTCTCAGAAGCCCTCTTGGAGAATTTCACACAGTGCCTGTACTCAGCCAGCTTTTATAGTTCAAAGCTCAAAATGGTGGTATGTTAATTTTGGCAAATCAAGGTTTTCACAAGCAAAAACAAAAATTGCTGGAAAATCTTAGCAGGTCTGGCAGCATCTGTGGAGAGAAATCCAGTGACCCTCCTTCAGGTTTTCACAAAGCACTCAATTATTCTGAGTCTCTGAACTTCTTCCTCCCATCTGGTGCTCTTATTGAAGCTTGAATTCTCACACCTCGATTTATCTATTTGTAGAGTTCTTACATGTCAGGCATGTCTCATTTAGAACTTGGAGACGGGTGACTTGAAGTAGCCATGTTTCTAGCTATCTCTACCTGTGTCCAGTTAAAGTCGGATTAGTTTTTTTCACAAAGTTCTATAATTCTTTTAGGTGAAAGTGAGTACAGCAGATGCTGGAGATTAGAGTCAAAAGTCTGGTGCTGGAAAAGCACAGCAGGTCAGGCAGCATCCGAGGAGCAGGAAAATCAAAATTTCAGGCAAAAGCTTCAATAGGGATTTTTCCTGCTCCTCAGATGCTGCCTGACCTGCTGTGCTTTCCCAGCACCACACTCTTGACTCTATAATTACTTTGTTGATGACACAATATAACGCAATCTTATATTTGCTGCGCAGAAAGTTTAATTTTCATATTCCCATTCCAATCCATAATTATGTTTAAATTGTTGACAAATAATTTTTGTTAGCTTTTGTCTTAAATTTTAGCATTATTTGCAAATTAGATAAGGTTATCATTGGTGTTCAGATTAACATATAGGTTTTAAAAAATAGCTCAGTATTGAATTATGAATTCTGACTAGGAAACTGTAAAGTTTGATCATCATTTCCTCTTCTATGCTATTGTTTTGACTGTTCAATATCTTGCAGTGCTTTTTTTATTGCTGTTGTGCACTGTTGAGCATGCTTTGCATCAACTACTCTTCCCCACCTACATCCTTAAGCTGTTTAAATATCATCCATAGAATATGCATACTGTCTATTTTTCTTCATTTGTAAATCGTTTCACATTTGTCCAAGGTAAATTTGTCATTGTTCTATCCTTGTAAATATCCTGATTAAAGCAAGTACTGGGATGCTGGAAATCTAAGCTGAAATCAGGAAGTGCTGGAGAAACTCAGCAGGTCTGGCAGAATCTGTGAAGAGTGAAACAGGGCTAACATTTCAAGTCTGATATGATTTCACTTCTGAAGAAGGGTTTGAAACATTACTGCTGTTATACATCATATCCAACTGGTTCTGCAGTTTCAGATGTGTCTCTCTCATTTACTGCTTCTCCTCCCAGTTTGATACCATCTGTAATGTGATCACTTTGCAATAAGCTGCTGTCTTCTGGATGGTATCCAGTTTCTTGATTATTGTTGTGGCTGTGCCATCCGGTCAAATATCCCATTGATCTTCTAATTTGAGATTTGTAAATGATGGTAAGGTTTTGGAGGGATTAGAAAATGAACCAATTATTGCAGAATAATCCGGCTTCTGACCTTCACTTTTAACCAAAACTAGTCCAGTTAAGATTCTGGGGCTAAATCTTCACTAACTGCTAATTATGCCAAGATATTTGAAAGTTTTAAAATAGTTTTATTTTGCTATATCTTACCAAACTTACCTAATCAAGCACCTACCCGCTCTAATGGACCCCACCTCATCCAATTCCAGGTTCATCTTGCCATGTGCCAATGCCAAAAATAAATTGCCACTGCTGGATATTCGAGAATAGTCTCTGAAAACACTAACCCTGCATGCCTTATGTGTTTCCTAATCACTGTTTGGGAAACCTCTCCACCTTCACCAAAAGTAACCGCATAGCATCCACTTTCATCTTCATAATCCCTACTCCTCCCTCATTCCTGAAGGAAAACAGCCCCAGTAGGGCAGAAAGAGTCAAACTGGAGCTGGGCTGCCTGACATTTGGTGCTTCACCCCCTAGTGGCTGATTGTCTGCATTCAAAACCTCAGCTGGGGTTGGAGACAAAAACAGAATTTGTGGGATTATCTCAGCTAATCTGGCAGCATCAGTGGAGAAAAGTCAAAGTTAATGTTTTGGCTTGAGTGACCCTTCCTCAGTATTGGAGGCTGACCTTGACTTATTATGACTAGCTTAGTCATAGGAGACAGAGGGTAGCAGTGGAACAATGCTTTTCTGAATGGAATGCTGTGACTAGTGGTGTTTCAGAGGGATCAGTGCTGGGACCTTTGCTTGTGAACTACAAATGAGTTGGAGGAAAATGTAGCTGGCCTAATTAATAAGTTTGCAGGCAATACAAAGTTTGGTGGAGTTGTGGAGAGTGAGGATTGTCAGAGTATAACAGGATATAGATCAGTTGAAGGCTTGGGCAGTAAAGTAGCAGAAAGAGTTTAATCCAGATAAATGTGAGGTGATGCATTTTGGAAGGTCAAGTATAGGTGGAAATTATGCAGTGAATGGCAGAACCCTTAGGAGTATTGATATGCAGAGGGATCTGGGTATGCAGGTCCACAGAGGGATCTGGGTGTGCAGGTCCACAGATGACTGAAGGTGGTAGTGCAGGTAGACAAGGTAGTAAAAAAAGCATTTGGCATGCTTGCCTTCATTAGAAGGGGCATTGAGTATAAGGATAGGCACGTTATGCTGAAGCTTTACAGAACTTTATTTAGGCCACACTTGGAATATTGCATACAGTTCTGCAGACACTACCAGAAGGATGTGGATGCTTTGGACAGAAAAGGTTTACCAGGATTTTGCCTGGAATGGGGATTTTAACTATGAAGAAAGATTGGGTAGACCGGGCTTGTTTTCACTGGAACGCAGGAGGTTGAGGGGCAACACCAATAGAAATTTAGAAGGTCACGATTGGCATGCATAGAATGGAAAGTATAAGGCCTTTTCCCAGGGTGGAGGGGTCAATTACTAGGGGACACAGGTTCAAGTTGTGAGGGGGGGAGAAGCTTAAAAGAGATGTGCAATGAAAGTTTTTCACACATAGAGTGGTGAGTGCCTGGAATGTGCTGCCAGAGGAGGCAGTAGAAGCAGACACAATAGTAGTATTCAAGAATCACTTGGATGTATACATGAGTAGGAAGGGAATAGAAGGAAATGGATCCTGTAAGTGAAGACAGTTTTCATATGGAAGGGCAAAATATGTTGGTGCAGGCTTGGAGGACTGAAGGGCCTGTTCCTATACTGTATTGTTCTTTGACTTCTGAATGAAGACCATTCCCCCTTGACTTGACTGAGATTACTGACAAGCTTCCTGACTTTGTGTTTGCATCAAATTGCAAGGCAATACAGCAGTACTGGGATCCTGAGAGGGGCAAAATGCAAAAAGGGAAGGTAAGGCAATGCAAGGCATGGATGCTGTGAGCATCCAGGTACACCCAGAATAAGTTAGTGCTATGACAGCAAGTAAACAACCTGGACATGCAACCTGGTCCAGTCCATGAGGCCCTGAACACATAGTGCCCTTGCTGCAGCTTCCCAATGATGTTGTCAGCATCTCTCTAAGTATAGAACCATGCTGTCAATGGATCAGAGATATGCCATGAGAATTCTCAGAGACTGTTGAATGTTGAATGCCAAGGAACATTGATGGCTGATGACCATGGAGCATAACCTGCAATGTTGATGCATGGCAATCAACATGGAGGCTCTATGAAGCAAACAATGAGTTGAATTCGCCAGGAACCTGGATTGATTTCCATGTTGAAATGCATCACCTCACATTTATCTGGATTAAACTCTTTCTGCTACTTTACTGCCCAAGCTCTTGTTTGTTCAGTGTATTTGGTAAGATCAGAAGCTGAATATTAATGAAGTAAGTTGGGCTGTTAACAAGGCATTTAACAAGCTATAGTTCCCTTTAATTGGCAATTGTTCCTGCTTTGGATCAATGTACTACCTGTCAAATGTATAAAAGATGAAGCGAGATTGGTCTCATCATGTGTCTCATATGATTCTGCCATAACCAATCTACCATAACCATCTGGTTTGGGATACACAGGAACTAGGCAGATGGATGGGTTCAGTGGCTTGAAAGAGAATTTGTCACAGGGTGAAAAGCAATAGCTTTGGTATTCCCAACATTTTAGAAGGAGAAATAAATTTTATCCATACTAGATATTGGAGAAGCAATGTGACAAGTCAGGGCCACTTGAGTGGGCTGTTGGAGTGGAGTGGTTCAAGTCTAATTGTGATGAGGTACAGCTGAGCATTATCAGTATTAAGGTGGAGCAGAGATTGGTGTTTTGGACGAAACCACCAAGGAATAGCAGGTAAATGTGACCAAAGCATGAGCTTTGGGTGATTTCAAAGGTTGTTGCACAGATGTAGGATGAGAGACCAGTGCAGATGATTCTCTGACATAATCTTATGCATATTTTGGCTAAGTCTTGGCTTTCTTGATTTTTGTGGAGGTTTCTCTCCACAAGATCGAATGAGTTTTCTTACTACATGTTACAAACTCACCTCATTAACTACTGACCCTGGCCCTATAGCATCCTCTCCTCCAATTCTAGCCCCATTCTACCACTTGCCACTGCTGGGATCTCCCAGAATGGATCAGCATCTTTGGTACAGGCACCACCATTAAAAGGTACCTGGACATGCATTGGTTGTCTAATGCTGCTCTGCGCAGTTTCCAACATTTAGCCCATACACGGCAAAGAAGGGAAAATTGGCCCATTATTTTGCCACCAGATACCTGAGGTCCTGGTGGACAGGATAATGCACAGAAGGGACATCATCTTCCTGTAAGACCACCAAAGGAAGACATACACTAGACTGGTCAGAGCTTACCCACCCAGGTCAGTGCAGCCTCAGCCATCTGGAGGAATGTACAGCAATGCATGTTACCAATTCTACGGTATCTACCTGCCACCAAGGCTCACACTCTACCATTCTCACTAACATCTATCTTCACTCATTCTCTCTAACCCCAATCCCCAACACTGTTAACCCTGCACACCCTCTGTGCTTCCAGCTAACTCAGGACACTTCCATTTACAATAAAACCAACTCTGTACCATCCACTTTCATCTTCCTTAATAGCTGCCTCTTTCTCATTTCAGGAGGCAAATAAACCACAGTAGGCCCGAAAGAGTGAAGACAGATTTGAGCTGCCCAATATTTGGCTCCTTACCCTTTATGTGTAGAAGATTCTGACTCTGACTGTACCAGTTGGCTGACTGACATTGACCAAGCTCCTGGACTGGTATGGTTGGCTGCCCTGATTTACTAGGCTGAGGCCCTCTGATTAAAGGCTATCTCCTTTGATTTGATTGAGGACTGCTGACAACCAAGATAAGCTCTGTCTTTGTGACTGCGCTAAACAACAAGGCAATGCAGCAGCACAATGAGCCTGATATCTCTGCAAGAGGGGAAAGGTGCAAAAGGTAAGGCAGGAATGCTGTGAGTGTCGGGATGGGCTCAAAGCAAGTGAGCGCCAAGACAGCAAGAGAACAGCCTGGAGATGCAGCTTGATCCAATCCATTGGCTGCGTATATCCCTGAGTGGAAAGTTTCCATGCTGCAGCATTACAATGATAATTGCTATTACATCTTGAGATGCAACATTGAAGAACAGAAATGTACTTTAAGTGGATCAGTGTGTTCTTCGTCAAACACTTGTCAGCAAAGGGGAGCTATGAAATATCTTTGGAGCATAGGGCGCAGAAAAACCCTAAGGGTATTTACAAGTATATAAATGGGGCCAGCACAGTTGCTCAGTGGTAAGCACTATTGCCTCATAGCACCAGGGACTTGGGTTCGATTCCACCCTTGGGCAACTGTCTGTGTGGAGTTTGCACATTCTCCCCATGGGTTTCCTCTGGTTTGCTCCCACAGTCAAAAGATGTACAGGTTAGGTGAATTGGCCATGCTAAATTGCCCATAGTGTTCAGGATGTGTAGTTTAGGTGTATTTATCGGGGGCTAATATAGGGGAATGGGTTACCTTTCGGAGGGTCAGTGTGGACATGTTGGGCCAAATGGCCTGTTTCTGCACTGTCGAGATTCTATGATTCTATATCAAGAGTAAGAGGATCATCTGGGCAAGCATGGTATGTATTAGGCCAAGAGCCAACTCTGCATGGAACCAGAGGACATGGGTGGTATCATATATGAATGCTTCTTATCTGCATTCACAGAGAAAAAAAACATTACAGCCAGAGACATCAGCTAGGATGTTGAGGATCTAGAACATGTTAAGATTAATAAGGAATTAGATGTTCTAACAGGCATAAAGGTGCACAAATCTCCAGGGCCTAGTGAGATGTTTCCCAGGTTGTCATGGGAGGCAAAGATTGCTAGGGAAATAGCAAAGATATTTAACATGTCACTGGCCACAGGTGAAGTGCCAGACAACTTGAGGATTGGGAAGCCTTTAAAACCAGCACTGGATAACTTAAAAAAGCAATAGCAGGGGTTGACAAGGGATAGTCAGCATTGATTTTTTTTAGATGGAAGTCCTGTCTGATTAATTTAATTGAGATTAATGTGGATTAATATATTAATGTGGATAATGCAAATTGATGTGGTTTACATGGAATTCAGTAAGGCCTTTTGTCAAGGTCCCACATGGAAAGCTGATCCAAAAGGTAAGATCCCATGGGATCCAAGGTAAGTTGGAAAACTAGATCCAAAACTGGGTTACAAATAGGAGGCAAAGAGTGATTGTGGAGGGTTAGTTTTTTTGTAATTAGTAGCCTGTGATCAGTGGTATTCGTATTTACATTAACGGCTGGGATGTGAATATTGAAGTTATAATTAGAAAGTTTTCAGATGACACGAAAATTGATAGCATTGTTGTTGGTATTGAGGAGGGTGGTCTCAGGCTACAGATATTGAATCAGCTAGTCAAATGGGTAGAACAACGGCAGGTGGAATTTTATCCCTATAAATGCAAGGTGATTTGGAGGGATCTACTAAAGGAAGGACATACACAATGTTTTGTAGATCCCTAGGGAATATCAAAGAACAAAGAAACTTTGATGTACAAGTCCTTAGATCCCTGAATGTGTCAGCACAGGTAGACAGGGTGGTGAAGAAGGCATACAGGATGCTTGCTTTCATTAGCTGGGGCATAAATATCAGAGCAAGGAAGTCCTGTTACAACTTTACAAAACACTGATTAGTTCACAGACGTGTGCAGCTCTGGTCACCACACTATCAGAAGGATGTAATTGCACTGGAGAGGATGCAGAGGAGATTCACCAGGATGTTGTCTGAATGAAAAGTCTCAGTTATGAGGACAGACTGGATAAGATGGGTGTGTTTTCCTTGGAGCAGTGGAGCTTGAGAGGGGATCTGATTGACGTACATAAGGCAGAGTAGATTGTGAAATCTCTTCCCCTTAGGAGACATATTTAAGATGAAAGGGGATAAGTTTAAGGTGAAGACTAAATGGTTGAGAGGAGATCTGAGAAAGAGGATGGTAGAAACATGGAGCGTACTACCTGAGAGGATGGTGGATCCAGATACTCTTGCATCATTAAAGATGCATCTGGATGAACACTTAAATTGCCAGGGCACAGTAGGCTATAGACCAAGTGCGGGTAAATGGGATTAGAATAGTTTGGTGTTTGCTAGTCAGCATAGAAATGGTGCACTGAAGGGTCAGTTTCTATGCTGTATAACTAAAAGACTATGATTTCTGGATTAATGCTAACTCTTCACTCTAAGGTAACCTGTTCACTGTATTCTTATCTTCTCAGGAGCACTGGTCTATATAAGCATCTTCATCCACAGACTTTGCAAGACTGCTCCAAACTCAAGGGAAAACTAAAATAAAACTCTCTCAGTATATGGTTATTTCCCTTAAGCTTACAAAAACAAGTTCCAGAAATCTCTATCACAATTGAGGTCCTTTTTTTATCCTTGTTGGGTTGCAAAACAATTACGTTAAACAAAAATTGACTAGTGGTGCAATAAAACCCATTAATTCTAAAGCTAGGCTGTTTTGAAATAAGCCACCTGGGCTACAGAAATACTTAGAAGTTAATTATTAACCTCAGCCACACAGAAAACCAACATGTTACTAACATAAACCAAAAAACAAATTTAAAATAAATAATATTTTAAAAATATATAAATCACATTGTCTACATTGCATTCAGCCTTGAATATTCTTAACAGCTCAACTTCTCCAGCTCTCCATGATAAAGAATTTCACAGATACACTACCCTCTGAGTAATGAAATTTCTCCTCATGTTTTAAAGGGGTGACCACAACTTTGTTTGTCATTGACTATTTTAGCACTTACATAACATATCCTTATCAATAAACAGGGCTGTACTGTGGATTCACCAGGATGATTCCTGGATGAAAAGTCTCATTAAATCTTTGAAGTATTATTATCACTGTGGCTCTTTCTGCTCCCTTATCACCTCAAGGGTGTTACTCAGCTTTTTGATGGTTGTTAAGTTTAACAACTTCAGTTCTTGGCTAGGTTTCCACAAAATTGGCTACGTATTCCCTTACATTAATGGTTATATTACTCAACATGCTGAGTAAAGGTGCTCGTAGTTATATTCAGTCTATTCCAAAGCTACTAACTGACATTGAAATATTGGACTTAATCTATTTTCCCAAATAGTCCCACTTCAAAAATCATAAAAACCAAATTTTCTTTGCCCATTTCTCAATCAATAAAATTAGATCTGCATTTAATACCTATGGAAATCTAATGGCTAAAAGCTTGACTTCAAATAATAAGAGCTTCCCATTAGCATACACTATTTGAAATCTATATAGGACCATGTTGCTATGGTAATCAAAGTACTGGTTAAAAGTATGTGCAATGTGCCATTGTGTTGCGATGGCAGAATGATTTATCAGCATCACCTATGTTTGCCAGACCATATGATCCTAAACGTTTTTGTTAATAACTTACTTGCTATTGACTCTTTAGGTGGTGACCATATTAAAATGTAAACTAAAAAGCACAGCACAGTGGAAATGGTAGATTTTAAAGATTTGTTATTATTGCACCCAACAACATTAGACAGTGCAAGAAACTGAACCAGCAAAGAGAACAACTGTGCCTTAAGACAGAGCAAGTCGGCCGACACTTAATACTTCACTTTCCATTTTTATTGCTATGTTTACATTAAAAAAATCTTTCTTCAAACATCTGTTTACCAATCAAGTTATCCTAAATAATCTAGACACAAGAGTTGTTAAACCCAGAAATGTAACCATGGGGAAGTAATGTGTTAACTAAAATGACCAAACATTGAAGGCTTTTAAAAGTCATAGATAGAAATTGCACTAAAGGGAAAATTGAGGCTCTTGTAGCACTGTTGTAGTCACCTACTGCTAGGCCAGAAGACCCGGGTTCATGTCATATCTGGATGGGTGTCATAACAGATACAAACAGGCTGATTAAAAAATAACCATAAAGTGAAAACTCTCCAACCTAACAGGGCAGATCCACAAATGGCTAGCTGTCAGTGTACAAGTAACCAAAAACACTAAGCTGACGATGTATAATTTTCCCACATCAGCTTATTTGAAGGATCAGTTTAAACTTCCAATAAAGCCTTGGCCACACTACGCCAAACTAATGTTGTGAAAATTCTAGCTAGCTGCTACAGGGGTGTTAAAGGTGCATACAATGACAATTATTGTTTCAAATCTTTAATGAATCAAAATGGATTTTAAATATTACCTGCCATTGCCAATACTGTGGAGGTGGAATTAATTATTAAACAAGAATAAACAGAAAAGCAATATAAAGGTACAGATAAGCATGATTGGTATAATTCCTTCGGAGAAAGTGAAGACTGCAGATGCTGGAGATCAGAGCTAAAAATGTATTGCTGGAAAAGCGCAGCAGGTCAGGCAGCATCCAAGGAGCATGAGCTTCTTCACCTTCCTAACCTGCAATCTTCTTCATGACCTCTCCGCCCCCACCCCCACTTCGGCCTATCACCCTCACCTTATCACCCTCACCTTAACCTCCTTCCACCTATCGCATTTCCAATGCCCCTCCCCCAAGTCCCTCCTTCCCACCTTTTATCTTAGCCTGCTGGGTACACTTTCCTCATTCCTGAAGAAGGGCTCATGCCCGAAACATCGATTCTCCTGTTCCTTGGATGCTGCCTAACCTGCTGCGCTTTTCCAGCAACACATTTTCAGCTCTGGTATAATTCCTTGTTTAAAGTTGTCAAAGTGGGTGGCACGGTGTCACAGTGGTTAGCACTGCTGCCTCACAGCACCAGAGATCCAGGTTCAATTCCCGCCTCAGGCGACTGACTGTGTGGAGTTTGCACATTATCCCCATGTCTGTGTGGGTTTCCTCCGGGTGCTCCGGTTTCCTCCCACAGTCCAAAAAAAATGTGCAGGTTAGGTGAATTGGCCATGCTAAATTGCCCGTAGTGTTAGGTGAAGGGTTAAGTGTGGGGGAATGGGTCTGGATGGGTTGCACTTCGGCGGGTTGGCGTGGGCTTGTTGGGCCAAAGGACCTGTTTCCACACTGTAAGTAATCTAATCAAGTGCTACACTGCTTGTAAAATGGAGAGAGAAGGGTTGCCATATCAGAAGTTAACCATTACAAGGAACACCAGTGTTTCATACCTATTAGCAGTTTGAGACGAGACTCAAATTGCCTGTACATAAGAACCATGTACAAAAACATCAAGTCATGTGGTATGGTAAAATGGTGAACAATGTGTACCATCTACAAGACATGCTGCAACATCTCACCAAGGCTCCTTCAAAAGTATCTTCAAAATACACAAATTCTACCATCTAGGAGGTCAAAGACATGATGCATGGGAAGACCACCCGAAAGTTCCTCTCCAGGCCACAAAGCAAGCTATTGCTGTATGTTTTACTGTCACTTGGTCAACATCCTGGAAATCCCTCCCTAACAGCTCTGTTGGTGTATCTATCCATTAAGGATTGCAGCACACAAGAAGTCAGCTCACTACCACCTTTAAGGGGTAATTAGGGAATGGGAAATGCCGGCTTGGTTTGGAACAAGTGAAAAAAGGTATAATTTAAGCCAAAGACTCTAAACACAAGATAGCTTTCAGCTTGGGTACATTTCTATGATACACAAGCGCTTCTTCAAATTACATTTCAAGGCTATTTTCCAAAATGGTACAATGTTGAGCAGAACAGATGATGAAAGGCTTGCAAACCATAGGACTCCATGGAGGAAATCATATTATATATTCATGAGTGGCACGGTGGCACAGTAGTTAGCACTGCTGCCTCACAGCACCAGAGACCCGGGTTCAATTCCCGCCTCAGGCAACTGACTGTGTGGAGTTTGCTCATTCTCCCCGTGTCTGCATGGGTTTCCTCTGGGTGCTCCGGTTTCCTCCCACAGTCCAAAGATGGGCAGGTTAGGTGAATTGGCCATGCTAAATTGTCCATAGTGTTAGGTGAAGAGGTAAATGTAGGGGAATGGGTGCGCTTCGGCGGGATGGTGTGGACTTGTTGGGCCGAAGGGCCTGTTTCCGCACTGTCAGTAATCTTATCTTATATTAACGCCAAAAATTAAAAGCATGAGGAAACAGGGGTAACAGGAGCCACAGGAAGAAGTGCTAGCTTATGAATGGATAGGCTTGGAGCAAAAACAACTTTTGACCTTGGGTATCATTATGATTGAACTGAGAAGCGCTGTACACCTATTAGGCATCCTCAGGCAATTCAGAGGAGAATATTAGTCTTTATTACATGGAATAGGAATTATGGGAATCAAACAACTAGGACAGGGTGGAAGGGCACTTTGGAGAGAATGAATGATGGCTGGGATTGACAAGGGTGAGTAGCAGACAGCAGTAGTTGGGTAGGATGTTAATCAGGATCAGCAGGTAGCAAAGGCAAGTCTCAAATTTTGCAGTTATTATGGTTGCTCAAGGTCTTAATCAGGGACAAGAGAAATAGTAGCCATCAACAGCTGGCCTGGGAAGGAACAGTTTCATATTGTGATGAAAGCTATAATACCTATGATTTATATTTTGCGATTTGGATTTTAAATAAGGCAGGTGGATGTGGGTCAGTTCTGTAAAGGTAGATTTTTTTTATAAACTGGCTAATAAGTCATTTGTGTCAGTGACTTAAGTGCAAAAGTTTCCAAGGAAGCATATGATTGGAGTCAAACCCCTGTAGTGTTCCTGGATGAATCTTTATACTGTTGAGTTTATGACATGTCGAGTAAACACATCAAGATAATTTGTTTAGTTTTGACTTCAGAACAGAAGGTTCAAGGTTTCAGTCAGAAAAATCAGGGTTTTAATTCAGGGGAACTGACATCTCAGCAGAAATGTTTATGGTCTGTGGAGTTGCAAAGCCAGGAGAGCTTGCATGGAAATCTTCAGGTTGTTAGACCTGAGAAAGCTTGGGCCACCAGAATTGTGGGAGGTTTATATCAACAGAAAAGGAAAAGAATGATAAATTGTCTCTACAGTCCAAGGGAAAGAAACTGGGAAGATTTGGTGAAGTAAAGGAATGAGATTTCTCTAGAATTCAGTATCTGCAATGGGAAATAGGTTGAAACTTTGTTTTTGTCTTTCAATAAGACCTTTCCAGCTGTCACCAGCTTTGTTTAATTATTTCTTCTATTGCGTATTAAAATTATATTCTGATTTAAAGAGTATCTGCACTTTTGCGTGGATATGTTTCAGTGACTAATCACCATGATAAGCAACTATTAAAATGAAACAAACACAGAAATTGCTGGAAAAGGTCAGAAGGTCTGGCAGCATCTGTGAAGAGAAATCGTGGAGTTGTTTCAGGTCTGGTGACTCTTCCTCAGAACTGATGGTATTTAGGAAGATGTGGGTTTTTATGCAGAAGGTAGAGTGGGAGAATGGGTTAAGGAGTAAACAATAGGTGGGGATAGAGGAGAAAGAAGAACAGTGGGACAGACAAAGGAATGGTTATCTATTTGGCTAGGAGGATGAATAGCTGTTAATGAAGACTGCTGGTGGCTAACAGTGGGTTGTGTGTAATAGCAGACTATGTGAGTACGTGTGTGTGTGTGTGTGTGTGTGTGTGTGTGTGTGTAGGAGAGTTCAAGCTCTGAAGTTATTGAAATCAATATTGAGTCCAGAAGGCTGCAGGGTCCCCAAGCAGAAAATGAGGTGTTGTTCTTCCTGCTCACGCTGAGCTTTACTGGAGCACTACGGCAAGCCTTAGATAGAGATATTGGCCAGGTAACAGCATGACTAAAGTGGCAGGCGACTGGGAGCTCAGGGTCATTTTGCACGCAGAATGTAGGTGTTCTACGAAGTTGTCACCCAGTCTACACTTCACTTCCCTCTTGTAGAGGGTATGTTGAAATGACTCAGGTCAAGTTTCTTTCTGGTTTCTGACTTGTCCAGTATTACCATCAGTTGGGATCATAACAAATTGCAGGAGTCATGTTTAAACTATTAGTGTTGCCTCGATCTGCAGCAGTCCCTTCAGCCTATATCGGTTGCAAGTTGATCTGGTTTTCTTGAACACAGTTTGCCTTTCACTTGCTGTATCCAGAGCAAGCTAGAGATGGCCTCAAACAGACATTACCTCCCTTAATTAAATAACCAATGCACAAATTTTAGATTTATCCATCAATGTGTTACTAACATCAAAAATTCCCCTTTGGACAAATGGAATAAAATATTCTTTGCTGTTCACTTCATTAATTATGCAACTCTTCAAAAAATTAAAACTGTAATTCAGATCCTAATTTCCGCCTGGGAATTTATGCTGAGGTGTGGGGATCCCACCCCCAGTATATAATCCAATCTAAATAAAAACTTATATTCAGTAAAACCAAATTGCACCTTTAAGATTTGTGTAAGAAATGTCTGAGTGAGCTGATAGCGGAGGTATGACAAAATAGTGAGACCTTATTTTTTCTCATTTAAATTTAAGATCCCCAATATGTGTTTTCTGCAGACCCAGCTGCTCCCTGACTGTGATACAGCATGTAAATGAACTCAAACAGATGTCCAGTAACACACTTTTGTTGACTTTCTCCATATGTTACAAGGATGCCCTATCTTTCTGACCTTTTTTTAGTAATGTGTCAATGCAGCCCTTGAGTCTTTGCAACAACAATTCTTTTTGGTTTAATATAGTTAGCTGTCAATATCAGTGACATCGAGATCATGGTCTTCACAATTACAGAAATCCATGTAGCTATAAGGAGATTATTTACAATAAAGGAAAAGTTCATCAACTGATTTCTCTATCACCTATTCTTACAGATGGCAAGCACTCACTGTAATTCAGATTCTAATTTCAAACAACACTTCTGAGTTCAATGCCTGTTGTTTATAAGATCAGTAACAATTTTAACAGCTCTTTTACTGATAAACAGGCTGAAAGGGACTGGATTTCAGGACTTTAAACATTGATGCTATTTAAAACTAAGAGTGAATGGAAATTATATCGAAAAGTTATGCACTCTTATGCTAAAAGTTAGGACATGTCACATACATGAATTTGCCTGCACTTTTAATAAAATATTCATATGTATGAATGTATGACATTTTGGAACTGAAGCGACATCATTAGTCATGAATTTAGAACTGACTGCAGAATGTTTGCCACTTAGTTGGAAAGGATAAGGTAAATCATAGATAAAATTCAATAAGAAATAAATAGTTGAGTACTAATTGCCAACTGAGCCCTATTAACTCATATATAATTGCTGGAATATATTTTCTCTTTGTCATATTTTGTGTTACTATTAAACCAGTCTTAACTCAACTAAAGGAACTCAGTACTGTATAACTTGATCCCTCCCTCACCAACTCTGTAAGATACAAGAGCCAAGATAAAGGGGTAAGATGGCATAGGCCATGTACCAAACCCTCTGTTGTATGCAAGGACATTCATTTACTGAAATAGGTAAAGGATACAGTTTCAATAATTGCAACTATGGTAACTGACATTATGGGGTTGAGTCCTGTGATCAACAGCTAATGAACTGTTCATTACATGAGCCCATTGATTTTATATGGCTCTTACTGGAAGATCCTATCAGTCAACCATTAAAATGCCTGGTGACTCCCAATTAGGGACTGTGTAAAAAAATCTGTATCTCACTTACCAATAAAATTGAAGATTACTTAACTAGTAATAATGGAGTCAAAACCAGGAACAGAATATTGTACAATATCAAGTCAGGTACAGAAAGCAAATTAAGAGAGTGACAATAGGTTTGATTTGGGAAAGAGATTAAAAAAAAGTCATAAGAACTTTTTTTTATAAAACAACAATTAAAATCTAAAAGAATGAAATTAATTTTCAATCCCAGAGAGGTTGCTAGTAATTTTCACTTTATACATTAATAATCTGGACGGAGGAACTGTGGGCATTCTGGGTAAGTTTGCAGATGATACAAAGTTGGTGGAGGGGCAGGTAGTACTGAGGAGGCTGAGAGGTTGCAGAAAGATTTAGACAAGTTAGGAGAGTGGGCAAAGAAGTAACAAGTGAAATAGAATCTGGGCAAGTGTGAAGTGGTGCACTTTGGTCCGAAGAATAGAGGCATGGACTATTTTCTAAATAGGAAGAAAATTCAGAAACCTGGAGTACAAAGGGACTTGGGAGTCCTTGTCCAGAATTCTCTGACTCACAGGAGAAAGTGTGAAATGAGGTTGAAAAACCTATCAGCTATGATCAAATGGCAGAGCAGACTTGATGGGCCAAATGGTCTAATTTATGCTCTTAAGGTCTTATGGTCATAAGACCATAGGACAAAGGAGTAGAAGTAAGGCCATTTGGCCCATTGAGTCCACTCTGTCATTCAATCATGGCTGATGGGAATTTCAACGCCACTTACCCACACTCCTTATCCCTTAATTCCTTGCGAGAGTAAGAATTTATCAATCTTTGCCTTGAAGACATTCAACGTTCCAGCTTCCACTGCTCTCAGTGGCAATGAATTCCACAGACCCACCACTCTCTGACTGAAAAAATGCCTTCTCATTTCCATTTTAAATTGACCCTCTCTAATTCGAAGGCTGTGCCCACGGGTCCTAGTTTCCCGGCCTGACGGAAACAAATTCCCAGCATCCACCCTTTCTAAGCCATGCATTATCTTGTAAGTTTCTATTAGATCTCCCCTCAACCTTCTAAACTCTGATGAATACAATGTGAGGATCCGTCCATCGTATGTTAGGTCTACCAATCCAGAGATCATCCATGAGAATCTTCGCTGGACATGCTCCAGTGCCAGTACGTCCTTTCTGAGGTGTGGGGCCCTAAACTGGTCACAGTATTCCAAATGGGGCCAAACCAGACTTTATATAGTCTCAGTAGCACATCATTGCTTTTATATTCCAACCCTCTTGAGATAAATGACAACATTACATTCGCTTTCTTAACCACAGACTCAACCTGCAAGTAAAACTTTAGAGAATCCTGGACTAGAACTCTCAGATCCCTTTGTAATTTGGCTCTATGAATTTTCTCACCGTTTAGAAAATAGCCCATGCCAGTATTCTTTTTTCCAAACTGCAAGACCTCACTTTTGCTCACATTTAATTTCATCAACCATTTTTGGACCACTCTCCTAAACTGTCTAAATCTTTCTGCAGCCTCCCCTACCTCCTCAGAACTACCTGCCTGTCCACCTAACTTCATATCATCGGTGAACTTCGCCAGAATGCCCCCAGTCCCTTCATTCAGATCATGAATATACAAAGTGAACAGCTGCAGCCCCAACAGTGAACCCTGTGGGACACCACCTGTCACCAGCTGCCATTCCAAAAAAGAACCTTTTATCTCAACTCTCTGCCTTCTGTCAGACAGCCAATCCTCAATCCATGCCAGTAGCTCACCTCGAACACCATGGGCCCTCACCTTACTCAGCAGCCTCCTGTGAGGCACCTTTTCAAAGGCCTTTTGGAAGTCCAGGTCGATACCATCCATTGTGTTTCCCTGGTCTAACCTACTTGTTACCTCTTCAAAGAATTCTAACAGGTTTGTCAGGCACGGCCTCCCATTACTAAATCCATGCTGACTTGTTCTAATCCAACCCGGCACAAAATTTAGAAATCTCACCCTTATGATGGATTGTAGAATTTTACCTACAACCAAGGTTAGGCTAATTAGCCTATAATTTTCCATCTTTTGGTTGATCTTTTCTTGAACAAGAGGGTTACAACAGCAATTTCCCAATCATTATGGTCTTAATATTTATTACACTGTTTCAAAGATACATACTCAGGAATGGTCAAGTGCTAACTTTTTGTGATGATGTGAGCTTGCATTTTTTTTGGAAATATAATATTTCACTTTGCAATTGTTTAATGTTTCAGTCTTTTGACGATAAATTATTTTATGTAGTTTCTGAAGGAGTATATGTCTTGGACAGCAACAACTTGATTTAAGCATTTTGCTGTGTATGACTGGTCTCTGGAAGTTGCCATTTAATTTACACATAATCACGTTACCATTATTTTTACAGCAAAATCCAATTTATTGTATCACTGTTTTCAATGGCGTTAACTTTGATATTCTTTATCAAAAGAGCATTGAATGTTCAGTCATTCTGAATGTTCAAGATAAAAATCAATAAATCCTTGGACACATAGCACAGAAAGGAACATGGGGAGAGTGCAGAAAAGGGGTGTTAAGGTAAAAGATCAGCCATGATTTTATTGCACTGCAGAAAATGTTGGAATTGTCAAATAGCCTACTCTTGTTCCTAGTTCTGAAGATCCTATAAGTCCTCTATAAATAAGAATATATAACAGCATCACAGCAAGTCCCGATTTATTTTTTAAAAAAGGTATATAAAACAGATTGAGTTCCTACTTACTGATTTTGCAGTTTGCAAATAATTCTTTATTTCTGTGGTTATTGTATCTTGCAGTGGACACTTAAAGGATAACATTAAATAAATATAAAGTGGCAACCTTTGTTTCATAAAATAATGGCTTGTATATTTGGGGTTTCTGTTCTGAGGAAGGGTCACCGAACCTGAAACTTTAACTCTGATTTCTCTTTGCAGATGCTGCCAGACCTGCTGAGCTATTCCAGTGACTTCTGTTTTTGTTGTTGGTGGTTTCTGTGTTAAGCATTACCCGGTTCTAAACATTAATGACATTGAATAAAATAACCACTCAGTGCATTGGTGCCTTAACAAAATATCATACAACTGTCTTGTCCCAGTAATTCCTAATGATGAGTTGCTAGTGTTGAATGGACTATTGTACTTGGATTGTTGAGTGGTTCCAGTATTTACAGGACAGTCTGTTTATGAACCAGATCCCCTGAAATGTCAACAAAACAGAGATTTCCCAAATTTAAGAGGAGGACTTAATTCGAAATTACTACTTCGTTTGCACTGAGCTTGAAACCAGACAAAAAGTTCTTTAGACTGAAGGGCAGGAAGTCTCAACTAGGGAGCAGCTGAGGACTGCTGAACATTGTTGAGAAAATCAGGTGGAAGAGGAGGGAGTAAATAAACAGGAACTTTCTGTTGTGAATTCGGACCAGGTTCTTCCACAGAGTTGGATAATACCATTTAAGTGCTTTCGTAAAAAGAGGAAGAGACAATTAACAATTATCATATTAGTTGCCATTTTCTTACCCACTCCAGAGGCTGGTATTTCTGTTCGCATAGAGACTGATAACTTTAAAAAAGATTTGAATTTCTTGTGACTGACTTAAAGGATCACACGACAAGATTTTATTTTAAGATTTTTACTGTAGCTTGCTAAAATTTCTATTGATTAAATATTACTTAGTAGGCAACTTTTACAGAAAAGACATGCTCCCTTCCCTTCTTAACGTGGCTGAAAACTCCACAATAACTTTATAGATTATATCACAGATAGAATTGTAGTCTTTAAAGAACCAGTCCAAAGTTACTCACATCTCTCAACTGGTTTTGGTCTTCCAATTTCACTGAGTAATAAGTTCCAGTGCCCATAAAAAGTCACTTCCCTCAGTCTTCTCATAATTCCTGAACAAACTTGGAGCAGCAAGATTCATTCTGGTAAC
The DNA here is from genome assembly GCF_047496795.1 of Chiloscyllium punctatum. Classification (NCBI taxonomy): domain Eukaryota; kingdom Metazoa; phylum Chordata; class Chondrichthyes; order Orectolobiformes; family Hemiscylliidae; genus Chiloscyllium; species Chiloscyllium punctatum. The sequence goes on along the minus strand of NC_092775.1, from coordinate 47,082,024 downwards.
TCCTTCTGCCAGCCACAGCATAGAAAATCTTAAATTTTCATCAGCCTCAAATCTTCAACAAGGGAATGCATTGCCGCTTGCATTCTGCCTAGTAGTTATCAGAGAACAGACTTTTCCCCAGCTGTTTGCAATGACAGCAATTTTCACTCTTTCACTCTCTATCCAGGGTCTCTGAATCTGAATGTCTGGAAAATACATTCGAACAAAGTAAATTTTATTTTATTTGTGTCCAGCTGTGAAAGCAGACACTTTGGTTTCAATAGGAAAGTGTCTAGCTCCCGTCCCCTGTCTCAGTGGTAAAAATTACATAGACTTATTGCTGGACAGAACCAACAGGAAATAACATGTCCCTCTCCTTTGCTGAATTTTACCTTGAGTTACAAAAAACAAGCTGAACATGGCCAGCTTATACCTGCAGTTGGCTATTTTATATCTTTTGACAGGCAGAAGGTTCGGCCAGGTTATTACTCTCCACAGTGGAGTGACATTTAATACTGACAAATTTGAAGGAACAATGTCTTTTCATGCCACATCCAGACTGGATAAGAACAATTTGTCTCAGATTTGGGTGACTCAGTATCATCAGACTTAATTAATTTCCTTTCATGTCCACAAATTAGGAAAAAAATGTCTTTGCAGTTATGTAGTAACTTACAAAATTATTTTTGAAATGCAGTGATGTTCTTATGCAGATAAACACAGAATTTGCCTTAAACATTCATTTTCTCCACCACCAACTAACAGCAACAGCATCATTTACAAAATTAGTTGTAAAGTCTGGCAAGGCCAATCTTGATGTTCAGAGGATCTCACTCCATTTTTTATGTTTTTAACAAGCAATGTGACAAATGTCTCACTAGGCAGGGGCGAACTGCCAATTAAATGGCATTGTAGCTTGTTAAGCACTTTGTTAACAGTACAACTCATCTCATTATTATTCAGCTTCCAATTTTACCAAACATGCCAAACAAGCTGGACATTAAGAATAGTTTACATGGAAGCTTGCTGCTAGGTTCAAGTAACCTCCATGGTGGGCATCGTTTATCACCTTTTCAGGGTACACTTCATGGGCTTTGGCCACATGCTCCTGTGTCCATGGTTGGGGGTTTTGGCAAAATTGATCAGTCTCTTGGAGTGGTCAGAGTCAGGATCCTCTCCATATAAGGGGTAGGCAGCACAATCCACCACTCATCTTAACTCTTTCTGCCCTATTGTGGGTTGTTTTCCTCCTGAATATGAGAGAGTCAGGTTCTAAGGGAGATAAAAGTGGGTGGCAAAGGTATTACATTTGGTGTAGGTGGAGAGGTGTCCCAAGCAAGTGAGTAAACAATGCAGTGGCATGCAGGGTTAGTGGCATTAGGGATTGGGCTGAGTGACAGCGACTGAGGAAAGATGTTGCAGGCAATAGCGAGGATGGTAAAGCGTGACTCTTGGTGGGAACTGGGTACTGGTGCAGAGTTAAGGTAAGTGTGAGGTATTAGAGAGAAAATGGTGATACTTACACTGGCACAGTAGAGAAGTCATTGAACTTACTTCCTGCAGTACAGGCATTTCTCCAGCTGGGGTGAGTCTGCAATGAGTTGAGTGATAACCTTGGACTTCACTGCCCCAGTCTGGAGTCATGGCCATTACTGTATCCTGTGTTTGAACCACCTCATTCATAAGGAACTCTATGTCCCTGCCCTCAAAGAGTGATGGCATTTTTCCATTATCTGCCATATCTGGGGCTAACGTCAGGGACCAGGCAGGGAGGCTCTAGACTTACAGGGCTTCCCTGAGTGGACAGTGGCCTTTGAAAGATAACACGTGTTCAAGGTATGTCTACCTTTCCGAGGATATCTGCCAAGTGGCAAATTTTTCTAGGAACTTGTCACCGTAAGATGAGGATAGAATTTGGACATGAGCGATAACATGGGGTCAGGGGAGGTAGTTAATGGAGGCATTTGATATGATACAGTGAGAAAATCTCACTCGGGCGTGCAGCAAAAATCCTTCCAAAAAACTTGATGCAGCATTTAGCCAAAAAAAATTCAAACTATTATTTTTATTTCTGATCTGTATAAAAACAACCAAAAAAAAATTCAGCAATCAAATAATGTTGCCTCACAAGATAAGTTTGAAGATATCTGAACATTGTGATATAATCTAATGCCCAAACACATTTTCTGTAGGGCAATCCAATCTAATTAAACTATGGTGAATAAATGGATGATGGGAAAGAATGAATGGAACTGCTTGTCTCATTTCTCTTGTGGGATATGTATAAATATAAATAGTGATTGAGAAAAGTCTCATGACGCATTAGGCTCCATCCCTCCAACGCAGTAATAATGAACTCTCCTCTGAGATACAGTCCGAAGGGAACTGGATGATTAAAAATAAAGTTTTAAAATAGTACTTTAGGAACTTTTCCTAACTCCTCAAGTGAAATAGGTATCTGACTATATAAAACTGAGCTTTGCAATTTTTTTGTCTTTGTGAGGTGCTTGTCATAACTCTCAGAGGCCCCATATAAAATCTAACCTCTCAAGTTGCTGATACGAACAGATACTGATTCAGGATTTATCCATAGATGATACAACATTATAAGGAAACACATCTTTCTGACCACACTGATAAATTTCCATTCCTAGTAGCTGACATATCACTGCAACAACATTTAAAAGGCATCCAGATGGTATATGAATAGGAAGGTTTTAGAGGGATATAGACCAAATGCTGGCAAATGGGACTACATTTACTTATGATATCTGGTCAGCATGGACAAGTTGGACCAATGGGTCTGTTTCCATGGTGCACATCTCTATGACTCTAATTTCTATATTTATGGCATTTTGCACATCCTCTGACCATCCAAAGATAGTTTGTTACCTTTTTATTATTTATTCTGGGCCTGATCCTAGTTGCCCTGGAGAAAGTGGTGAGCTGCATTCATGTGCTGTAAGTTGCCCCACAATGCCATTAGGGAGGGAATTCCAGGATTTCCACCCATTGACACTGAAGGAAAAGTGATGTATTTCCAAGTCAGGGTGGTGAGTGGCTTGGTCAGCATAGAGACATACAGCATGGAAACAGACCCTCCTGTCCAACTCATGTTCCAAACTAAATTAGTACTACTTGCCTGCATTTGGCCTATATCCCTCCCTCCAAACCTTTCCTGTTCATGTACTTATCCAAATATCTTTTAAATGTTGTAATTGTATCCACCTCAACCACTTCCTCTGGCAGTTCATTCTGCACATGAACCACTCTCTGCGCAAAAAAGTTGTCCATCATATCCCTTTAAATCTTTCTCCTCTCACCTTACTAATATGGCCCCTAATTTTGAACTCCCCCATCCTAGTAAAATGACCCTTGGTCGTCATCTTCTCTATGCCCCTCATGATTTTATTAACCGCTATAATGTCACCCCTCAACCATCTACACTCCAGTGAAAAATGTCCCAGCCTATCCAGTTTATATTTCTAACTCAAACTTTCCATTCCTAGCAACATCCTGGTAAATCTTTTCTGAACCCTCTCCAATTTAATAATATTCTTCCTAGACATAATACTCCAGAAGAGGCCTCACCAACCTCAACATGGCATCCCAACTTCAATACTCAAAGGTCTGAGCAATGAAGCCAAGTGTGCTAAACATCTTCCTAACCACATGATGCAAATCCAAATAATTATGTATATGAACTATAAAGTCTTTCTGTTCTACAACACTATCTAGGGGCCTACCATTAATTGTATAAGTCCTGTCCTTGTTTGTTTTACCAAAATGCATGAGTGGTGTTTCCATGTACCTTCTAGATGGAAGTGGTCGTAGGTTTGGAATGTGCTGCCCAAAGGATCTTTGATAAATTCTGCAGTCCCTGTCGGAGGTAATACTACTGCTGTGGGTGTTGGTGGAGGGGGGAGAGGGTATTTGTGGATGTGGTGCCAACCAGGCAATCTTCTTTGTCTCTGTGTCAATATGCATGAGAGATTTTGGAGCTGCACTCATCCAGGCAAAACAGGGAGTATTCCATCACACTCCTGACTTGTGCCTTGTTGATGATGGTGATGCCATTGAATGTCAAGGGATGGTGGTTAGATTGTCTCCGATTGAAGATGGTCATTCCCTGGTATTTGTCTGCTGCAAATGTTACTTACCACTTGTCAGCCCAAGCCTGGGTCCAAGTCCTACTGCATTTGAACATGGACTGCTTCAGTATCTGAGGGCTCTTGAATGGTGCTGAGCATTGTGCAATCATCAGCGAATGTTCCTACTTCTGACTTTTTCATGGAGGAAGATCATTGATGAAGCAGCCTGAAAATAATTGGGCCGAGGATACTACCCTGAGGAACTCCTGCTGTGATGTCCTGGAGCAAAAATAATTGACTTCCAACAACTACAACCATCTATTTTTGTGTCAGGTATGATTTCACACAGTGGAGAGCTTGCCCCCGATTCCCTTTCACTCCTGTTCTGCTAGGGCCCCTTGATGCCATACTTGGTCAAATGTCCTGGGCTGTCACTTTTGTCAATGCTTGAACAAAGGCTGTAATGAGGTCAGGAACTGAGTAATCCTGGCAAACCCAAACTGAGTGTCACTGAGTAGGTTATTCTAAGCAGATGCTGCTTGATAAAAGTGCTGATGAAACCATTCATCACTTTACTGATGATCGAGAGTAGACCAATGGGGTGCTATTCAGCTGGGTAAGATTTATCCTGCTTTGTGTGTACGGGACAGATCTGAGCAATTGTCCACCTGTTCAGGTGGATGGCAGTGTTGTACCAGCAAGAAAACAGTTTGGCCAGGGATGCGGCAAGTTCTAGAGCACAAAGTCTTCAGTCCTATTGCTGGAATGATGTGAATACCCATAGCCTTTACCATATTTAGTGCCTCCAACCATTCAACCATTTCTTGCTATCACACGGAGTGAACCGAATTAGCTGTGGTGCTGGGTTCCTTTGGAGCAGGCTGAGGTGGCCAAGTGACAAACACATCTGTCAATTTGCTCACAACAAAATCCCACAAACAGCAATAACATATTTTATATCCTATTCGAATCAATAGACAGAACCTCAACTGAATAATTCCTTCAACTGACAGCACCATTAACAATGCAATATTCCCCACAACTACTTTTATGGTGATTAAATCTTTGCACAGGGGAGTATGCATGCAAATATGTAGGAAAAATGTGAAAGACTTCGAAAGATATTAGATTTTAAAAACTTGAATCCCAAAAACAGAGAATAACCATCTCCATACAATACTTGATTTCAAGTTTGTTTGCTTGTTTTGATATTTTGCACATGACCATGGTACTTTTTTTGTAATGTGTTTTTATATCATTGGAAAATGTTAATGCACAAAAAAAGATGTGCTGTAAAGTAAAAAAATGCTACGCTGAAATGCAATGCCAGCTCAAATAAATTGCGTTCAATTGAAAAAACTGTTTTTGATGATCAAGTATAATCATTAATTGATAAATAAAGGATTAAAATTAGTGTGCAAAGAGAACGTTTTATATATTAATAGGAGCATGTCCTTTTTTTTGGTCATAAATACATGTCACCAATGAAAGATGTTTCCTTTCCATGGCCTCTTCTTCCCAACTGAAATTGTACTGTTGAAATTTATAGTAGAAAAAGCTTAAACGTTGCCTTTCTAAACCAACAGGAAGCAGATGTGTTCTGTACAAACAACAGCCTGCCCAGCTAAAGGTTCTGTATGTACGAAGGTCGCCTAAGGGTCAACATTAATGCATAGAAACAAATACCACTGTTTGCTGAGCAGGAAAACAGTGATGGTGGAAGGCAGGGTTAAGCAGGAAAGAGCTGCTGCTTTTTCAAGCTTTCAGAACAAATCCGGTTTAAGTGCAGTTTACGCTTCTGTTAATGATCCCAGTTGGTTACTCAAGATGTTTAACATGCAGCACTTTTCTCAGTATCTACATAATGCATCATAGCATATTAGAAAGCAAACTTGTCAAGCCTTGTTGACATTCTTACAACATTCACTCTAACGTTTGAAAACAAACATCTATCTATCTTTCTGCACTTGGAAATGGAATTATTATGAATGATTTGTAGCTTTAAACTAAACAAATAAATATTTATAAAATTAAAGTATAACTGAAAAGAACTCCATGAAATCCATTGTATTTAGGGTTTAGTCACTTGGATTTTCTGCTGAGAATCTACTAATTTCCAAATAGCCACAGTGAGTGAGGAAAATGGAGGAAGGTAAACATCAAAACTCTTCCTGAAATTGGCAGCCAATGTTTTCCTTCCTCGTTCATTTCCACAACAAGAATTGTAACTCTGTCTGGCTTTGCATGATCATACTGCTAGTTGTATAAAAGAAGCAGTAAAGATTATATTGCGACCAAGATTGTGATCTGAGGGTAGGTTTCCCTCACCCCTTTCTGAGACTTAGCACTCTTTGTAAGAAAAGCATTTAATGTGGGTATTTTAAACTTACCATAAATTTTAATTTGGAAAGAGAATTTGAGGAATACCATTGCATTTAAAAAACACAAAAGGTTGCTCATTGGAATGTTTTTGTGTGTGTGTGTTTGGCTGATGTTGCCAAGAAACAAAATGTACATGAAAATACCACTGGGCCCGGGACGGATCCTTTGAAGACTTCAGAGATAACAGGGCAGAAGTGGTCAGGGGAGCTATTTCAAGTGATTCTCTGTCTATAGCTGGATAGGCAAGAATGGAACCAAATGAATGCAGTCCCGTTTCATTGGATGACAGATGAGGAATTCTGTTGAAGGTGGTCAACTATATCAAAGGTTACAGACACGTTGGGAAGGACGGATGGTTTATCATGTAATTTATGATTTTGGTAATTCAGTATTGTGATGGGGCAGAGACGTGATTAAAGGGATTCAAAATAGTAATATGGGAAAGACAGGCCTGGATTTATACAGTCATAGAGTTATACAGTATGGAAACAGACTCTTCGTCCAACTTGTCCATGCTGACCAGATAACCTAAATAAATTTATCCCTATTTGCCAGCATTTGGCTGATAACCCTCTAAACCTTCCTATTCATATAACCATCCAGATGCTTATAGATGTTGTAATTGTACTAGCCCCTACCACCTTCTCTGGCAGCTCATTCCATACATGCACCACCCTCTGCATTGCCCCTTAGGTCACTTTAAAATCTTTGCTCTCTCACCTTAAACCTATGCCCTCGACTTTTGGTCTCCCTCACCTCGGGTACTCTGAGGTAACCTTCACTGTGAACTACACCTCCAATTTTGGTGTCATCTGAAAACTTACTAACCATACCTCCGATGTTCACATCCAAATTATTTACATAAATGACGAAAGCAGTGGACCCAGCACACTGCTGGTCACAGGATACCAGTCTGAAAAACTAAACTCCATCACCAACCTCTGTCTCTTACATATGAGCCAGTTCTGTATCCAAATGGCTAGTGCTCCATGTGATCTAACCAGTCTACCATGAGGAACTTTGTCGAATGCCGTATTGAAGTCCATATTGGTCATGTCCACCACTCTGCCCTCATTAATCCTCTTCATCACTTCTACAAAACACTCAATCAAGTTAATGAGACACAATTTCCCAAGCACAAAGCCAAGTTAACTAGCCCTAACCAATATTTGCCTTTCCAAATATATGCAAATTCTATCCATCAAAGTTCCCTCCAATGACCTGCCCACCACCAATGTCAGGCTAACTGGTCTATAGTTCCCTGGCTTTTCCTTACCATCTTTCTTAAACAGTGGCATCACATTAGCCAACCTCCAGTCTTCTGGCACCTCACCTGCGACTATCGATGATACCAATATCTTAGCAATTTGGGAGGCATTAACACATGCAAGTGCCAAAAGGGAACTTGTAGATTGGGTGTTTCTTTTCCAGAGTAGACAAGTCAAGAGTGGATTTTTTTGAAGAGGGTGTTGGCAGTAGTTTGAAGGAGAGGATGTGACTATCTTTGACCGGGAATCTGGAAGACTGAGAGTAAAGAAATTTCAAATTTCTTTAGGAGATTGTTTTTATCATTCATTCCTGGGATGTTGGCCAGAATTTATTGCCTGGGCCTAATTTCCCTCGAGAAGATGGTGGTGAAATGCCTTCTTTAACGATTGCAGTCCTTGGGGTTTCGGGACACCCACAGTATCTTTAGGAAAGGAATCCTGGGATTTTGACCTATTGACAGAGAAGAAATGCTCATATAGTTCTAAGACAGGATTGTGTGTGATTTGGAAGATATCTTGCAGGTGTGGGTGTTTCCATGCATCTGTTACCCTTGACCTTTGAAGTTAGTAGAGTTTGTGAGTTTTGAAGGTGCTGTCAAAGAAACCTTGGTGAGTTATTGAAGTGTGTCTTGTAGATAGTACTCACTTTGGCCATTATTTGTCAGTGATGAAGAGAGAGAATGTTGAAGATGGATGTGTTGCCAATCAAGTGGGTTGTTTTTTCCTGGATAATGTCAAACTTCTGCAACGTTCTTGGAGCTGCATAAATCGAGGTAAATTGAGAGTATTCCATCACACTCTAGACTTATATCGAGTTACTTGACACTGTATGTATGAGTTTTGTCCAGTTCAGTTCTTGGTTAATGATAATCACTAAGATGTTGATGTGTATGGAATCTGTATTTGTTTGTAAGATTGTTTCAAAATAACTGAACAGTTTGCTTCAATTGAAAGAATAATTTTCTTGGCTAGCATGAAAAACTAGCCCATGTCACCTGGCAGTTCTTGACCTGGAAGCAATACCAAAAAGGAAGAACTTAAGAAGTTAAGAAAGAAGTTGAGTCACAAAGGAGAACTGTGCACAAAGAAGCTAGAGAGTGAAGATCCATATGCAGACAGGAAAAGAGTAAAGAGAAAGCAAGTAGAGATAGCAAGAAGAACATTCTTGTGAGTAGAAGCCAATCAGCCTCAGGGACAGATCAATCTTTCTGTTTTGCAGAAAAAGAGACAGGTGCTCTTGGAGGCAATGTACAGGTTTACTAAAATTGTCTGTAACCTCAAAATCTGCTTGAACATTTCAGAGATGTGACTGAGCTAGGTGATTTTTCAGAAGTGGTCAAAATGTGAACCAGAGTTTGATTGGTTATTTTATTGAAAAGGAACTCTGGAAAGCAACACTATCACTTGTGAATAATGTGGACTGTTATGACCAAAAGGGGTGAATGTACATTGAAGTATACCTCGCTGATGATCATCATACTCATGGAACTCTGTGGTGAAAGCTTATGTACTGATTCTTAACCTTCCCTGCATGAATAAAAACAGCATAGGATGGCATTCTGTAGCTCCATAAAGCCATATATGATGAAGCAGAATTCTTATGGTTGTGTAAAATACAAGTTGGTTATATTGCCTATTGAAAGCACTCTTTACTTCTTAATTTTATATATCATTTCCTATTCCTTCGTGTTTCATTTAGAATCGTAGAATCCCAACAATGTGGAAACAGGCCCTTTGGCCAAACAAGTCCACACCAACCCTCCAAAGAGTAACCCACCCAGACCCATTCCCCCTACCCTATATTTACTCCTGACTAATGCACCTAACCTGTATACTATGGGTAACTTAGCATAGCCAACTCACCTAACCTGCACAACTTTGGACAGTTGCCCGAGGCTAGAATTGAACCCAGGTCCCTGGTGCTGCGAGGTGGCAGTGCTAGCCACTGAACCACCATTTACATTGATTTTGAGCTGCCTTCAAGCAAAAATTATGAGAAATTGAAATCTTGTTGATAAATTCAATTTTTTTGGGGTGGGGGGAATTATTTGGTAAATTTAGTTGTTTCAGTTTACAGTTTCTTCACATGATTGTCAAAACCAATATCTGAGAGAGGAAATTATGAACAACACCAGCTAACAGGGCTGTCAGGAAAGGAAGCTGGGACTTTCTTGAGCAATTTTGTGGAGATAAGACTTAAGGAGCAGGAAATGGATCTTGGAGACAAGATGAACTGAATGATTGCACTATGGGAGATAGAAAAGAAATTACAGAAAGGTGCAAGTTTAGGGTTATGGGGTGGGTGAAGGTAGGGGTGGGGGCGATGTGCAGAGCGTGGTACTGGTGGATGCTGATGGCACTTCAGGGGAATATTGTCCAGTGTACAAGTGGAGGGGAAATGGCAGAAGTAGCTTATAAGATGCATTCAATAATTCTCGTCACATTTTTTGCTGCAAGTGAGGGTGCAGGAGATGGAGTGTTGTATGGGTGTGTGGTGGGCAGTGGACTTTGGAAATAGATGATGATGATGATTTGTAGTGAAGAGAAGCTGAGAGTTTCGGTATACTTCAATGGCTGTAAGCTTGTTGAGTCACACTTTGAGGCTGTGAAAAGCACAATATAAATGGCTGTGTTTTTGCATTCCAGGGACATCTTGGAATAGTAAGCTTCAAATTGAACTGATTCAGCTTTACTCTTTTTGTTCTCTTCCCAGTCTGAATCATACATGCCTTTTCTCAATTTTTTATATTCTGTTTCGCACATAGATAAATATGGAAAAATTTACCACCTCCACTTAGAAAACAAATTCATTTTAGTTCATTTCCACTGTCTCCTTGTTGTTTTTTTATTCAATATCTTTCCTCAATCAATTATCTTCCCAATTGGCTTATTCTTTTCCTTTGTTCTCAATTGTTTTTTTCTTAATACTTACTTTCTCATTTTTGGCTAAAGTGGTTATCATATCACAGAACTGTCGAGGAAGAAAAGGGGCATCATTTTTGAATATTTTGAGTTTGTTCCCTCGGATGGGAGAGCGTCCAGAACTAGAGGGTGTAGGTTTAGGGCGAGAGGGGAAAGATATAAAGGGGATCTAAAGGACAACTTTTCACACAGAAGGTGATGCGTGCATGGAATGAGCTGCCAGAGGAAGTGGTGGAGGCTGGTAAAGTTACAGCATTTAAAAGACATCTGGATGGATATATGAGGGATATGGGCCAAGTGATGGACTAGATTAGGTTAGGATATCTTGTCGGCATGGACAAGTTGGACCGAAGGGTCTCTTTCCATGCTGTACATCTCTATGATTCTATGATTTTGGATCAAATGGCTTTTCATTACAGAAATTCAACATAAGAAATAGGGTGTACAATACAAGGAAAGATTTGATCATTCAGGTAATGACTACACATGACACTGTAATGACTTTGTGCACAATCTGAATGGTTCTGTAATTTTTTCATAATATAAGATTTCCCTCGGGCAGTTTGCTCTATTTCCACAACTATGAATTGACAGTTGGTGTTGGAGACTTAGAAAATACGATCAGCTGCTGGCTTGTGAATTATGAATGCAACTGCTATTACTTTTCTCTGTGACCCTGCTGCCCTCATGAGGTTGGAAGCAAACTGCCATTTATATTTTCCTATTTGAACTTCAACTCCCTCAAGTGTAACAGCAACCACATTATTGAGCTATTTGTGCTCACTTCATACTCTAACCAAGTGATTACTTTAACTTTATGATTACACGGAATCAGATATAAATGACAACTTAACTATCTAGATGAGCTGGCATGGTTAGGCTTGTCTGATTGTAGATGTTCTTCTGGAAAATAATAGCTGAATTTATTAAACTGAATAAACCTTCTTATGATTGAAGCTGACTGAAAAACATAAAGTCATTGCCACATCACTTGTTGTAAAACTGACATTAAGAGAAGCCTCCAAGCTAGAAATCACCACTGAAATCAGATTTTCTTCTGTTTTTAATAGATTCTTAACTATAGGCTGCCATACCACTGTCTTTGTGTATTTTAATGGTGAACATTTTCTGATGGCTGTGCTTTGTAGGAATGCCACTTCCAGGTGGCACAAGGAGTGTGCAGGTACAGAAATGTGATTTGGCATTGCTGTGCAACAGATGCAGTTGCCTTCCTAATGGAAAAATCGTCAAGTTTCACCAGCTTTCTGGCATTCAGTGAAGCAGTCACTGCTGAGTGCCAGGTGGGGTGTGGGGGGGGTTGTCTGCTGGAGCAGGATGGGGAGTCCTCAGTGTTGTTAATACCCTCCACAAGTCCAAATTAAGACCGGAACCACTCTGTCTTTCCTTTGTCACAAGGAGCTGCCCAGCTACTTCATGAACTTTTTCCCCACTCCCAGCCTTTACCTGGAATTTTGTTGCTGCCCCAAAACTTTGACCCAGTCATGAAACTGGGCCACCACTCCTAGACTTTGCCTTTGCTCCCAGATTTTGATCCTGGTTACAGAACATTGCCAATACTTCCCACCCTTTGATCCCAATCCCAAAACTTGTCGAAGCATATGTCCGGTATAGACAGGATAGATCGAGTGAATCCTTAGAAGAGTCTAAAGAAAGTAGGAGTATACTTAAGAGGGAAATCAGGAGGGCAAAACGGGGACATGAGATAGCTTTGGCAAATAGAATTAAGGAGAATCCAAAGGGTGAGGGTGAGAGGGGCAAGATATAAAAGGTACCTAAGGAGCAACGTTTTCACGCAGAGGGTGGTACGTGTATGGAATGAGCTACCAGAGGATGTGGTGGAGGCTGGTACAATTGCAACATTTAAGAGGCATTTGGATGGGTATATGAATAGGAAGGGTTGAGAAGGATATGGGCCGGGTGCTGGCAGGTGGGATTACATTGGGTTGGGATATCTGGTCAGCGTGGACGGGTTGGACTGAAGGGGCTGTTTCCATGCTGTACATCTCTATGACTCTATAAATCAGTCAGGGCATCTGTGCAACTCAGCTGATGTGAACACACATTTGGGCCAATTTATTCTGGCTTATATGTGACCAATAACTGACATCAACAGTCTCATTTCTGCATGCCCAAGTAGCCATTTTGACAACCTTCTTTGTGTTTATGTTTTTGACTCCATTTTCAGTGGCCAGAAAGTTTCTAGAGTATAGATATGAGTCATGCATCGGGACTCTGCGGAATTCTCAATGGAGCAAACTCCAAGGGAATTATATGAGAAACTGAGAATTCCACTAGGCCATTCCCTTGTGTCTGGAACTCTCCCACAATGCTCACTTAATCCAAAGACTTTGGAGGGTTCCACACTAGTAAGGTAAATAGTTAACACAGGAAAAAGGTGAAGATGACCCAACTTACACTCACTCATCAATGAAACCTCCCCCAGACCTCTTCCAGGACATGTGGCAACTACCCTGCTTCTTGCTCAGCCTCCACCCAACATGATCCTAATTTTGGACTCAGGACCAGAGAAACCTCCAATCCCAGGATCTGGCTTTCCTGCTCCTGTTTCCAGACCCAAAAAAACCCTTCTTCCCCCTCTGGGATCAGACACCTCACTTTCTACCACTCTGGGACCCAGCACAGGCATAATAACTTGCTTCCCACTCCACTCCAGTGTCAGACCAGGCCAGCTTTTTTTCTTCACTTTGGTGGGGGAGTCCAGAACTAGAGGGCATAGATTTACGGCGAGAGGGGAAAGATTTAAAAGGGACCCAAGGGGCAACCTTTTCATGCAGAGGGTGATGTGGGTATGGAATGAGCTGCCAGAGGAATTGGTGAAGGCTGGTACAATCGCAACATTTAAAAGCCATTGGAATGGGTATGTGAATGGAAAGGATTCAGAGGGACATAGGCCAAGTACTGACAAATGGGACAGATTAATTTAGGAGTTAGACTGAAGGGTCTGTTTCCGTGCTGTACATCTCTATGGCTATGACTCTATGAACTGTTAACCCCCAGCTCTAAGGATGTGAAATGCATGTAGACACAGCATCCTCCTGATTCCTTGGCATCAAATAAAACTAAAAAAAATCATCTCTTCCAACCCAATACACGAAATATAAGACATAAATTAAACTTTAAGCTATGCATTGTTTTTAATATTCAACACAAAGTTATTGGCTGTGATAGAGGTCATGGAGAGGTGTGAGAAGGTAGATCTACCTCAAATTGAAGGATTATATCCAGACTTTCCCATGTCTCAAGAATGTCAATTAAGAATGCGTACGTAATAAGTAGGTGCTGACAATATCAATTTGCTGAGATAATGATGGTTTCAGTCTATCCTATCAGCTGAATTCTCTACTTTAGTTCTTTGTGAGCTAATAATACCTGTGGTAAGTTCTATGGGTTGAGGCACTTTTAGTCTGAGTTGCTGAACTGCAGTCCAAGTTGCAAACATAGTGTGGCATCAGCAAGAGGCAAGAATTGGTTGGACTCTCTACTCCAAGAGGTACCATACCCTTGCAGTGAGAGTAGGTTCATGGCCACAGACAGTAGAATGCAACTGTGAATCAGGCAGCTATTGGAATCTAGAGTGTAGTGATGGAGACTTGGTCATTGATCAACAGGTGTGAGTATTTGCTATCCATGTGAATAAAAAAGGATGATTGCTGAGTAGATGGGTAAACTGCATATTGGATTGTCATGCAGTAGCCCATTCAATTGAAGTAAGCAAAAAAGAATGTAGTATTAATAGGGAACAATATAGTGTTACAACACAGTGGTGAACCTTTCTGTTAATTAAACCAAACACCAAGCTCACATTGCCTTATAATCTGTTAAAAAAAAAGTGACAGAGAACTCCCAAATTCCACTACTTAAAGAAAATAACATCGATTTATTTTTAACTATAAAAGTGAACATTAAACAACTATTCACAACTCTTAGTCCCCCCCCCCTTTCTCTTAACTACTTATTATCTTCCTCCAATTCTATAACATTATACTGTTCCAACAAACAGTTATTAAAATTACATCAACTTAATTTCAAAACCACACAGTGGCTATCATCTTTGATGTCTTTCTTCCTTTAGCTGAGGATCTCCTGGGTTATCTTCTTCCTTTAACTATGAAGATGTTTCATATGAAAAGGTACCTTTGATAGAGTATGTATCAATGTTTTGGGTCTTTCTCAATGGCAGTTGCTCTATCTGATTTCAAAATGCCTGCCTTTTTTATACCCCAACATTGGATCATCTTATTGGCTCAATGTTGGCAAAATAATAAATTCAAAGTCAATTGCATTTTAGTATCCTGGGGCATAATTTACACTGAATAGCTAAATTTGAATTGTTATCAAAACAGCAACCAACTCAGGTATTTATTTCACAGCCAAATGTTACATATTTAAATTTTCCAGTATACTCTGAGATTGTTAGTCATATGACAGGTGCTTGTAAGCTCTCAGTGCAGAACAGCATTCAGCCTCTTTTCTTCACCTTCAACTTCATAACACCTCCCCCCGAAGAAAAAAAATCAACCATTATAATGAAAAGGTGGCTTCACTTTCTTTTTCTAATTCTTAATCCCCATTACAATGAAATACATAGGTCATTAATCTAAATTTACATATTTGCGTGTGTGTACAAAAATTAATAACACTGGAATCTGTTCAATCTTATCTATACTTTATCCTTTAAATCTGTGACAACCCATCTGCTATCATCCTTTTATGACCCGTAACATATACAACTTGTAAATTAAAAGTCTGTTAGACTCCGATGAAATAATCTCATAGTCTTGTCTTTAAATCGTTCCAAGAATGTAAGAGGATTGTCATCCATGTAGAATTTGTTCATCACTAAATCAGTAAAATGTTGCAAAGCCAGTACCAAATTCAATCATTCTTTTTCAATGGTAGAATATTTTCTCTGGTGGATGTTGAGTTTCTGTAAAAAGTAGCCAATTGGCCATTCAATTCCATCATCATCTGGACATGTGGCTTTGAAAGGATTAAGTCTGTAGTGGTGTTGTTTTATTGGAACAGCATTCCTTACTTCCACGTCAAGCACAATAGCACTAGTCCTCCCCATCTTATTCCTGCATATGTCCTCATACCGCTGCAACAAACCTTTCAACTGGGTTCTTTGCTCCTGAGACAGTTTACTAATCCTTCCCACTCCTCAAGGACTTTCTCATTGTTTAATATATTTTGAGGCACATCAAGTTTGTGTACTTTAGCTTGAATCGTCCTCACACCTAGGTGACCTCCTACTGGTAATTCATGCACTACCCATAACACTTGGTGTCTGTATGCTACTGGCAACACAATCTGGTGTGCCTCTGCCTAATTCTCCTCTGCACTAGCCTGCTGTGGTCTCCATTTTCATCTTAGGATTCTATCTTTAAGATAATAACCATCAAGAATACATTCTGATTCCTTTTCTGAGTATGCATCCATTCATACACACACACACACATATCTTTTATTGTCTTGTCTTTCTGTTGCAAGTCCATTAGCCTTTCAGGACTAAACATTTCTGCCTGTTCAAGTTTTCTCATCAAACAGGGTGTCTGCTAACTGAACATCAACTCCTTTGTATTTTTCTTTAGTTTTTGCTTTGTGCTGTGTCTTAGATAGTGGGATCTTGATCCCACAGAGTTTGGAAAATTCCAGGGTATTTTTCTTTTACCTCCTCAGTTCCCTGATCTTCCTTTGGCTTCTTCACAACAAGGGGTGTCATTCCCACCTTGGATCCTGCTAAATCATTCCCAAGAACAAACTTATTCCTAGAACTGACACTCGATCAATCACTCCCAGTGTTGCTTCCTGAGTTTTAAGATAAAAATCACAACACCAGGTTATAGCCCAACAAGTTTATTTGGAAGCACTAGCTTTCGGAGTGCTGCTCCATCAGGTGGTTACAAAGCATAAGATCATAAGACACAGAATTTATAGCAAATGTTTACAGTGTGATATAAGTGAAATTTTATATTGAAAATGCCCTGGATTCAAGTAATGAGCTACCAAAAAAGTAATTCAGTTTCATTTTGATAACTTCAAGATTACGCTAAGGATCTAAATAATATGCATGATTAAGTGTCGTGAAGTCATTTGTACATCATGAGCTGCCACTTATAGCATATTTAAAGTATTCTTGGTTGCAGAGAATGGTTAGTCTAAGAAGTCATTTGTACATCATGAGCTGCCACTTATAGCATATTTAAAGTATTCTTGGTTGCAGAGAATGGTTAGTCTAAGAAGTATAGTTTTGGTGCTGTCAACAAAAGATTTGATAGGTGGCCATTATTATTAAAAATATTAAAAACAAACCAAAATGAAGGACAAGGGTCACACTGTGTCACATTCAAAGAATTTCTTCTAACCAGCTTAGCAGGTAAATCCTCAAAACTCTTAACAGATTTGTCAAACACAATGTTCCAATCATATGTCCATGTTGACTCTGCTTTATTCCCTTTTGTTACTCTGGCTGTCCCTACATGACACATTCTTCTTATTATCAAAAATGCTGCTCTGCACTTGAACTTTGACTTTATCATTGTTGTTTTAGAACTTTACCCTTTTCTGTTTCCCCATTACCCAATTTTGTTAATTCAAAGCCCATAAAGCAAAATTCTGTCAACCACACAGATCCTCCAGCCACTTATTGATCTTTGTAATCTGTTTAATCTTTTTCTAATTAGCACTTGACCTAAGTAACAAAACCATAGATTATTTCCTCTGCGATTTTTACTTTTTGTTTTAAGTTTGGATGGCAACTCTTTGAATTCTGCCAGCAAGACATCATTCCTGGTTGATTCTGTGTCATTGGTTTCAATGTGAACCTTGACAACTGGATCCTCCTCCTTCATATTCTTCCACTGTAGAAAAATACCTTTAACCTTGATACCAAACAGACAACATATTACGACTTCACAGGAAAGCATATAGTCCCCTATGTATTGGTATGAAGTCGAAGGCATGTACTGTACCTTTAAGGGAGAGTGAATGTTGTTCTGCACTAAGAGTTTATAAGCACTTGTCATTTGACTAACTAGTAGTTAGAGTGTACTGGAAAATTGAAAATTTGTAACATTTAGCTATGAAATGGATACCCGAGTTGGTTGCTGTTTTGACAATAATTAGAATTCAATCAATCAGTTTAAATTATGCCCCAGGATACTGAAACATAATCAAGTTTGAATTTATTATTTTGTTAACAACGAACCAATGAGATGATCCAATGTTGGGGTATAAATAAAGCAGACAGAGTAACTACCATTGAGAAAGACCCAAGACATAGAAACACTCTCTATCAAAGGTACCTTTTCATATGATACATATTCGTAGTAAAAGAAAGACAACTACACAGGGAGATCTTCAGCTGAAGGAAGGATGACACCAAAGACGACAGCCACTGGATTTGAAATTAGATTTTAGTAAGCATTTAATTGGAACGGTATATTGTTATAGAATTAGATGGAGATAATAAACAGTTGAGAAAAAGGGCAGCTTAGAGTTGTGAATATTGTTTAATGTTCACATATAGAGTTAAAGAATAAATTGGTCATTTAAAAAAAAGAGGAGTTTGGGAGTTCTCTGCCATTTTATTTTAACAGATTAAAAGGAAATGTGAGCATTTCTGGGTGTTTGGTTTAATTAACAGAAGGGGTCACTGCCACGTCATAACATTTTGGGGACTCATCTGGGATTTGGACAGGTTTAGACAGATCCAGTCTTAGACTTCAACAAATTTGGGATACGAAAGATCCCAGCAGATTTAAACACTTGCTGATTAGATTAGATTAAATTAAATCCCTACAGTGTGGAAACAGGTCCTTCAGCCCAACTAGTCTGACCCTCCAAAGAGTAACCCACCCAGACCCAATTTCCCTCTGACTAATGTACCTAACACTATAGGCAATTTAGCATGGCCAATGACCTACACATCTTTGGACTGTGAGAGGAAACCGGAGCACCCAAGATCTTTAAATAAAACATAGGTGAGACAATTTGTTTAATTTTGGTTAGTTAAATTAAAAATGACAGAAATGGCTTGTGAGATTGCTAAAGTGGTTCTAAGGTTTGAAGACGATTCCCAAATTTGCCAAGAAAGCTTAGAATGACAGAGAAAGGCCATACTTTTAGAATTAGCAAATAGATCATAATTAGGTTTAACCAGGGACAAAAGGAAAGCTGAAATTGTAATGGAGTTAGTCAAGCACTTAGGTGTGCCAGAGAAACAGACAAGTGCATTCGAGTTAGAAAATCTGCATTGGAGTTAGAAGATAAAGAAGGGGAAAGAAGAGTCATGAGAGAAAAGAGAGGAAAAGAAAGGAAGAGAAAGTTCTTAGCTGAGCAAAGAGAGAGAGAGAAGAAAGAGAAAGAGAGAGAGAATTTGAACTTTGGAAGTTGTGAATTAGTTGGGAAAGTCACGTTAACAGGATAAAGATGGAGAGAGAAGGTAGTGATATATACAAATATGTTAAAACATTGCCACATTTTGATGCAAAAGATGTCAAAGCCTTTTTTATTTTATTTGAAAAATTGGCTGGGCAGATGGAGTGGTCAGAGAACTTGTGGGTAATGCTAGTTCAGACTAAGCTGGTTGACAGAGCTGGTGAGATATTTGCAGCGCTGTCAGATGAGGGGTCAAGAGATTATATAGATGTCAAACAGGCTATTTTGAATGCTTACGAATTGGTATCAGAAGTGTATAGACAGTGGTTCAGAAACATAAAGAAGGAACCAAATCAGACTTATGTTGAGTTCAAAAGAATTAAACATGCAATTTTGATAGATGAGTGTGGGTCTTAAAAATAGATAAGACCTACGAGGCTCTAAGAGGGATTATTCTCTGGAGGAGTTTAAACACTCACTTCCCGAGATGATGAACTTTCTGTTCATCCACATGAATTCTTAAGAGGTGAGAAGAGCCGCAGAGATGGCACATGAATATACATTGGTACATAAAGCAAAAGCAAGAATTTCATCCGATGAGGGAGAGAAATTGGGAGAAGGGGAGATCCTGCACACAAAACAAACATTAGAGGACACTGATAATAGTTCACCACAGGTGAAAAAAGCAGCCCAAGAGGGTGGAAAGGAGATGAAAGGCCTGAGGTGAAGTAGGACTCGTAAAGTCACAGTGCTGGTCATTAAAGAAAGGCACTGTGGGAAATGATGTGGTGGAAGAGGCTAAGCCAGTGGCATTAGTAAAGGTAGGAGAGGAGACCCCAAGAAGAGCTGAGGAGCTGCAGGAGCATGCATGACCTAGGCATGGGCTGGGAACAGGGCAACCTCAGTTAACCGAACATCAATTATCTGAATTTTGGATTATTCAAACAAGATCTCAAGGTCCCTTAAAAATGTTATCCGTTATCCGAACAGTCAGTTATCTGAACAAAATAGTCCCCACCTATTTCGTTTGGATAATCACGGTTGTTTTGTATTGAATTAGTGCTTGATCTCTATAAAGACTTTGCCTCTGTGGGTAAAGTTTACTCAGAAAGAACAAGGGCAGAAGGGCAAGTAGTTATAATTTTGAGAGATACGGGATATGATCAGTCTGTAATGGTAAGAGATGAACGTATTTGCACTCTTTCTGACCTGTCATCTGAGAGTGTGGTAACCTGTGGGATGGATGGATAGAAATTTAGTGTTCCCCTATATAAAATCAGGTTGGAGTACCAACTCAAGACTCAGGAATGATTTTGATATGCTGGTTTTGGACTGGGGTGTACAAAGTTAAAAATCACACATCAGGTTAGAGTCCAACAGGTTTATTTGGAAGCATTGGCTTTTGGAGCGCCGCTTCTTCATCGGGTGGTTGTGGAGGACATGATTGCAAGACACAGAATTTATAGCAAAAGTTTACAGTATGATAAAAGTGAAATTTTATATTGAAAAAGACATTCAGTACTAAAGTTCACCAGTTATTTCATGTTCAAAATCTCTTCTGCATTATTACTAAATTATGTTGAGGTTAGCAAATGATTGATTGATAAAGTGGAAAGATAATGCAGTAAATTTTCTACATTACGAATTAAATTCAAATTTTCCAAAACGTTAATGAGGAATTTTGTTGTGTGGTTTCTGAACTGTAGCATCATTATTGAATTGGGCACCATTACCATCCTGGGGTCGCCACTGTTAAGAAATAACAGCCAGTAAACTACCAGCAAAACAAGTTCAGGCCAGAAACCAAGAGAGAAAAAGCTGGAGAATCTCAGCAGGTCTGGCAGCATCTGTAAGGAGAGAAAGCTTTGACAAAGGGTCAGTTAGACTCCAAATGTCAGCTCTTTTCTCTCCTTACAGATGCTGCCAGACCTACTGAAATTTTCCAGCATTTTCTCTTTTGGTTTCAGATTCCAGCATCCGCAGTAATTTGCTTTTATCCTAAGATTAGGTTAGAGATTGGGTATTCTTCAACATATGACTCATTTCCTGACTGTAAAATTACCTGCTTACCACAAGGCACATATGATGGAACCACTTTTGATTAAGTGCAGCTCCAACAACTCTGAATATATTCAAAACATTCAGGAAAATGCCATTTAATCAGCACACTAACCACCAGCATTCACTACATCATACATACACCACGTGCAACGTAGAAGCCAATTACTTGTCTGTCCTCTGTGTGCTGCAACGCTCCAGTGTATCACAGCAAAAACTGAAGGAACAGCATCTCATCTTCACACTCAGCATTTAACAATTTTCTAGAATTAATACAGAGTTCAACACCTTCAAATTGTGAATCCACTCCCACTCTTTTAGCTTTACTTGTGAAATTCTTTGTCACCACGTCTTCTCTCCCCTCCCTTCACCCCAGTGGGAGTGTTTGTTCTTTCCAGACTGACAGTTAAGCACACCATTGTTCTGCCATTCTCACATAGTTCAGATTAAGTTGTAACAATCAACATCCTTTCTCCCCCAACACCGCACCCTTTCCAATTCACCCCCTCCCACCCCACACCATTGCATTAACGTTGCCCTCTCCACACTTCGTCATCTCTGAAGTCATCTAGACTCGAAATGTTAACTCATTCTCTCCATGGATGCGACTGATGCGCTGTAATTGCCAACATTGTTTTGTTTTTTGCACCATGTACAAGATGCACTGCAGCTGTTCATTAAAGCTTTCTTGACTGCATGTCCAAAACCTGAGACCCATACAACCTAGAAGAACAGAGGCAGCAGGTGCATGGATACACCATAAGCTCCAAGCTCCCTTCCAAGACATGTATGTATTGCCATTTGTTATTGCCACTTCTTATAGCCACTGGATGAAATTCCTGGAACTTGGTCCCAAATACTGCACAAAAAAATTCACCAGCCATGAAAGCAGTTCACCACCATTTTCTCAAGTGCAATAAGAATGGAAAAGGAATGCAATGAATGAACACAAAATGTTCAATTTATTTTAGTCATTCTAGGAAAACAATACAAATTGATATTATTAGAACCCTTGCTGTTTTTTTTCTTTTACCAATTAGGAGTTATGAGCTGGAAATGACTTATGGATTTCGGGACAACTTGTGATGGAAGGAAAGGAACGAACTAAACAAGCTTTATTTGTTTGTGAGTCCAGGTCTGTAAGTTAATAGCAGGTTGACTTTTGATTAAAAAGGTTTTCAACAGATATAGCGACTCCCAAAAAGAGCAGTGTGTTTAAACAGATAGCAGAAATTGGCTATTAACCAGGTCAGTACCTGGGAACTGAATCTAGCAAGTCTGGCAGAATCATAGAGATGTACTGACGGAAACAGACCCTTTGGTTCAACTTGTCCATGCAGACCAGATATCTTAAATTAGAGTTGATTTTTAAAAACTCTTTCCTGAGAGTTAATTCTGGGCTTCTGCTGAGATAGCAGGGATATTTGAAAGGTCCCTACCTTATCTGATCTACCATCTTCAGCGTTCTGTTTCAACAACTACCGCCCTGTTGCAACTACACCCATCATCATGAAGTGCTTCGAGAGGCTTGTGATGAGGCACATTATGAACTGCTTTCCCCTCATTGGACACCCGCCAGTTTATGTATTGAACAAACTGCTCAACAGATGATGCCATTTCCACCACCCTCCATCTGGCCCTCATGCACCTGGAGATGGAGGACACCTATGTCAGATTACTGTTCATAGACTTCAGTTCTACATTTAACACAATCGCTCCTCAGCACCTGAGTCTACTGGGCTTAAATACACTCTTTTGTAACTGGATCCTGGACTTTCTGACTGGGAGACCTCAGTCAATCCGGATTGGGAACAGCATCTCCAACACCATCACACTGAGCATGGTGGCCCGCAGGGCTGTGTGTGCAGTCCACTGCTGTTCACCCTGCTGACACACGACTGTGCAGCGATGTACAGGTTGAAACACATCATCAAGTTCGCTGATGATACGACTGTAAGGGGTCTCATCAGCACTAACGATGATTCAGCAGAGAGGAAGTGCAGCAGCAGCTAACAGACTGGTGCAGAGCCAACAACCTGTCTGTGAAGGTGGACAAGACTAAAGAGGTGGTTGTTGACTTCAGGAGAGCATGGAGCAACCACTCTCTGCTGGACATTGACGTCTGTCCCAGGGAGATTGTGAATAACGTGTCACAAAGCTCCTTTTCTCAAGGATACTGTGACCATGGTTCTCTTCAGAAGGGTCATTAAATAGTCCAGGTTCCAAAGCGACTGGTTTGGTACAGAGATGAAAGGGTTTACCGAGAGTCCTTTTAGTTTATATGTAAGCAGATGAGATTTTAAGCCAAAGCTTTTATGTTTTAGAAGAGACCTGTATAATGAAAGGGGAACAGTCAGACCTAAAAGCTGAAGTCCTATTTGAGACAGTTCAGCAGTGGGTTGTGTGGTAACAGGCTGCTGAACTTTCTCTCCTTCTGCCCTTTGAACTGTAAGCCTTTGTTTCATTTTTGCTCTGCATTTAAGGGGTTTGCTTATTAAGACTGTTGTACACGTTTTTTAGAACACTATAATTAAGTCTAGCTTCGATGGACTGAATTCTGTATATTCTATATTCTGTTCTTTGTGTTTCATTCTATAATTTTATGAATAAATTCTTGTCTGTTTTAAAATCTGGTAGTCAATCTAGCTAACTTACTCTGGGTAATTTTCACTATATACCTACTGAAACAAATAGTAAAGTCATGGTCTCACGTGCCTGCTTAAGAATGATTTGAGTGGTCTGGCCTAGTCCATAATATGCACCAAATTTCTTGGTGTACACCTGGTGGAAAATCTCACCTGGACCCTCAACACCAGCTCCATAGCAAACAAAACCCAGCAGCATCTCTACTTTCTGCACAGTTTGAGGAAGGCCCAACTCCCACCCCCCCATCCTCATCACATCTTACACAGGGTTCATTGAGTGTGCCCCAAGCTGCTGCAGCACTGCGTGGTTCAGGAATTGCACAGTTAACGGACAGCGAGTACAGCGGAGATCATCAGGGTCATTCTTCCCTCCATTACAGACATTTACACCACAGAGTCATAGAGATATACAGCACAGAAACAGACCCTTCAGTCCAACCCATCAATGCCGACCAGATATCCCAACCCAATCTAGTCCTACCTGCCAGCACCCGGTCCATACCCCTCCTGTTCATATACCCATCCAGATGCCTTTTAAATGTTGTAATTGTACCAGCCTCCACCACTTCCTCTGGCAGCTCATTCCATACCCGTACCACCCTCTGCATGAAAAAGTTGCCCCTTAGATCTCTTTTATATCTTCCCCTTGCACCCTAAACCTATGCCCTCTAGTTCTGGACTCCCCAACCCCAGGGAAAAGAATTTGTCTATTTATCCAATCCATGCTCATGATTTTGTAAACCTTTATAATGTCACCCTTCAGCCTCTGACACTCCAGGGAAAACTGCCCCTGCCTGTTCAACCTCTCCCTATAGCTCAAATCCTCCAACCCTGGCAACATCCTTGTAAATCTTTTCTGAACCCTTTCAAATTTCACATCCTTCCAATAGGATTGCACGCAATTTTCCAGCAGTGGCCTAACCAATGTTCTGTACAGCCGCAACATGACCTCCCAACTCCTGTACTCAATACTCTGACCAATAAAGGAAAGCATATCAAATGCCTTCTTCACCATCCTATCTACCTGCGACTCCACTTTTAAGGAGCTATGAACCTACACTCCAAGGTCTCTTTGTTCAGCAACACTCCCTAGGACCTTACCATTAAGTATATAAGTCCTGCTAAGATTTGCTTTCCCAAAATGCAGCACCTTGCATTTATCTGAATTAAACTCCAACTGCCACTTCTCAGCCCATTGGGCCCATCTGATCAAAATCCCGTTGTAATCTGAGGTAACCTTCTTTGATGTCCACTACACCTCCAATTTTGGTGTCATCTGCAAACTTACTAACCATACCTCTCATGCTCACATTCAAATCATTTATATAAATGCCAAAAAGTAGTAGACCCAGCCTTGTGGCACTCCACTGGTCACAGGCCTCCAGTCTGAAAAACAATTCTCCACCACCACCCTCTGTCTTCTCCATTTGAGCCAGTTCTGTATCCAATGGCTAGTTCTCCGTATGTTATGAGAGATCTAACCTTGCTAACTAGTCTCTCTTGGGGAACCTTGTTGAACACCTTACTGAAAGTCCATATAGATCACATCTACTGTTCTGCTCTCAATTCTCAAGATGTCACCATCTATTTCCTTACATTTTATATCTTCCATATCCTTTTCTACAGTAAATACTGATGCAAAATACTCATTTAGTATCTCCCCTATCTCTTGCAGCTCCACACAAAGGCTGCCTTGCTGACCTTCGAGGGTCCCTATTCTCTCCCTAGTTACTCTTTTGTCCTTAATATATTTGTAAAAATCCTTTGGATTCTCCTTAACTATTTACCAAAGCTATCCCACGTCCCCTTTTTGCCCTTCTGATTTCCCTCTTAAGTATACTCCTATTGCTTTTATATTCTTCTAACGATTCACTCTATCTATCCTGCCTTATTTGACATATGCTTCTTTCTTTTTCCTAACAAAACCCTCAATTTCTTTAGTCGTCCATCATCCCCTATACCTACCAGCCTTTCTATTCACCCTAACAGGAATATATTTTCTCTGGACTCTCATTTCTGAAGGCTTCCCATTTTCCAGCCATCCCTTTACCTGAAAACATTTGCTGCCAATCAGCCTTTGAAAATTCCTGCCTAATACCATGAAAATTGGCTTTTCTAGAATTTACACTGCATCTGAAAGGCTAACAGCATTGTGGAAGATCCCACACACCCCCCACTCAAACTCTTCTCCCTCCTGCCATCTGGCAGAACATACTGGAGTATTCGGTTTCTCATGGCCAGACCGTGCAAGTTTCTTTCCCCAAACCACTGGGCTCCTTAACACAGTATGATTGGACTCTTTCCCATCTGAAGTTCTTCATACGAGTTTGAATCACTGCTAGAACATCTATTATGCATCATTCTTCTGTTACACTGCAACTTGCCGGTTTTGCACTTCGTATGCACTTTATGCCATGTACGATTGCGTAGTTTGTACTGTCCATGTAGCACCCTCTGTCCTGGAGGAACGCTGTCTCGTTTTTACTACATCTCTTGAATATGGTAGAAATGACAAATAAAAAAGCTATGCTAAAAAGCAGCCAAGGAGTCCACATTTATGCCTGTGAAAAATATTTAAATAGTTTGGATAGTTTTGTTATTTTCTTTTATCAACCCTTTTACTGTGTGTTTGTCTTTTATGTGAATGGGAGCTAGAAACAAATGTCTGGAGTTTCAAACACAGGCATTAAGCAGCTTCTATGTTGCTTAAATTTTTCTCTTAAGTTATTGCATATAGTCAAAGTTATAAAGCATGGAAACAGAAACTTTGGTCCAAGTTGTCCACACTGACCAGATAACGTAAACTGATCTTGTCCCATTTGCCAGCATTTGGCCCACATCTCTTTAAATGCTTCCTATTCCTATACCCATCCAGATACCTTTTAAATGTTCGTCATGATTTGGAGATGCTGGTGTTGACTGGGATGCACAAAGTTTAAAAAAATCACGCAACACCAGGTTATAGTCCAACAGGTTTAATTGGAAGCACGAGCTTTCGGAGCGCTGTTCCTTCATCAGATGATCCGCAACCACCTGAAGTACCAGCTCTCCGAAAGCTAGTGCTTCTAATTAAACCTGTTGGACTATAACCTGGTGTTGTGAGATTTTTAATCTTTAAATGTTGTAATTGGACCCACCTCCTCTTGTTCGTTCCATACATGCACTGACCTCTGTGTGAGAAAGTTACCCCTCAGTACTCTTAAATGTTTCCCCTCTCAGCTTAAACCTATGCCTTCTAGCTTTGGTCTCCTGACCCAGGAAAAAGATCTGGGCTCTTCATCCTATCCATGCCTCTCATGATTTTATAATGGTCCCTCTTCAGCCTCTGACACTACAGGAAAAAAAGATCCCAGCCTATTCAGCCACTTTCTATAGTTCAAACCCTCCAACCCTGGCAATGTCCTTGCAAACTTTTTTCGAACCCTTTCAAGTTTCACAATCTCTTTCCTATAACAGGGAGACCATACACAGTATTCAGAAAGTGGCCTCACCAATGTCCTGTACAGCAGCACATGACATCCCCACTCCTGTACTTAAATACACTATATCCAATAAATAGTTAAGACTTTTGTCTCAGATACAAAGCAGGTGTTTGGAAATTCACAAAGTTTGGAGCTATTTATTCAAAAGACTTAGGAACCATTGCAGTGACTTTTTAAGTATCTTCAACAGTTTTTAAAATTTATTCACTGATGAAATGTGGGAAGCTCTGGCAAAGCCAGCATTTATTGTACATCCCTAATCGCTCAGACAACAGTTAAGAGTCAACCACGTGCCTGTGGGTCTCATGTAGGCCAAACCAGAGAAGGATGAGATGACATATTTCCTATGGGATGAACAAAATGGGTTTTCCCAACATTCATTATTTCCAGATCATTTATTGGAATCAAATTTAACTATCTGCCATGGTGGGATTTGAACCTGGGTCCCAGAAGCTTAGCTGAGTTTCTGGATTATTAGCCTAGCAATAATATCACTAGGCCATTACCTCCCCGAATATTACTGCGTTGAGAATGCAGAGGTAGAAAGGTTGACTTGGCTCAGTTGGCTGTTGTGTTATAACAAAATTGTGAAAAAACAAATTGCATATTTTTATATTGGAAAGATATTAAAAAATTTGTAAATGCTTAGTATCATTATGTTTAGTTGAATTATCATTCATTACCTTAATTGTATTTTATCATAACTATGAACCTGCACTGTGCTGAATATGAGAACAACAGCTTTGCATAACCCAGCAGGAGAGAGTATGAGGATAACATGACCAGTGTCAATAATGACCAGCGAAAAGTTGGTCAGAATTCAGCATCTCAACAGTCATAGACATAGACATAGACATAGAAGAATACAGCGCAGTACAGGCCCTTCGGCCCTCGATGTTGCGCCGATCAAAGCCCACCTAACCTACACTAACCCACTATCCTCCATATACCTATCCAATGCCCGCTTAAATACCCATAAAGAGGGAGAGTCCACCACTGCTACTGGCAGGGCATTCCATGAACTTACGACTCGCTGAGTGAAGAACCTACCCCTAACATCAGTCCTATATCTACCCCCCCTCTTAATTTAAAGCTATGCCCCCTTGTAACAGCTGACTCCATACGTGGAAAAAGGTTCTCACTGTCAACCCTATCTAACCCCCTAATTACGTAACCATCACCCCCCCCCCCCTCCTTTATTCATGGAAAGGATCTGATTCTCAATACCAATGATAAAGTGTAGCCTCTTTGACCCTTTTCAGGTCAAAACCTGCACTACATTAGGAGCTTGCCCTACTAAACTCACAGGGAGAAAGTGAAGATTGCAGATGCTGGAGATCAGAGCTTAAAAATGTGTTGCTGGAAAAGCGCAGCAGGCCAGGCAGCTTCAAAGGAGCAGGAGAATCGACGTTTCGGGCATAACGTCAATTCTCCTGCTCCTTTGATGCTGCCTGACCTGCTGCGCTTTTCCAGCAACACATTTTTAAGCTACTAAACTCACAGCAAATATTAGCGGCTGTTGTTAAATTCACAAAAGAGTATCTTTGTTTGCATTACTCATGCAGTAGTAGAGCATGGAAATATCAAATGCGTTTTTGCATTGCTGATGGCAAAGAGGTATATTGTTATTTCTGGATAGTTAACTGTCGTCTAAAATATCACAATTAACTTAAAAGGGCACAAATATTATAAACAGAATAGTGAATGATAATCAGCATACAACATTTTTTTCCACTTGAGTGCTAATTTATCTGCTTAATTTTGAGAGATTAATACCTATTCCATGGTCTGACATACAAAATTCTCCACGGTACATTTAATCTTACTTTCCTTCACGATTGGGAAATTATTGGTTTTGGTCAGCTGAATATTCCTCTGCTTCAGCATTCAGTGGATTATAATTTTTCCTGCTTCGTGAATGAACTCTGACTTTATGTCCACAAGATCAATTTTTCAAAAAAAACTGCAAAGTAATACAATCATCTGTACATAACACTCTCAGACCACAGCAGATACAGAATGCATTAATTACAATTAAACAGTCAATTACCCCAAATAATTTTTGAAAGATTGGCCAGCAGCAATTCCTCTTAGAAGTGTGGCTATATCTAACCACAGATTGTCTGGTTTTTCAGAGAATTCAGAGAATTATCTTCTATCGATATTTCCGCTTAGATTTATCCATAAACAATGTGATAACCTATTTTGAAAATAAATCAAAAATAAGTCTTCGCATGGTCAGGACAGCAGTGCATTTACTGTAACAAATAGAAGATTCTGATTCTTTATTGACTTCAGAAAATAGAATGCATTCGTGGACACTTCACAAGTCAGGGGATTGGTTAGGTTTGATACATTTGAACAGTTATCAGGAAGATAATTTCATGGCATTACGAAGTGCATCATTCATTTAGACAGAAATGATGTGTGAGGCAGGTTGATTAAAGTTGAATAAATCAACCCAATTAATAATCATCCATATCACTGATTTATATATTTTAACCAAACTGCTCAGACATGATTCTTGAACTTTTGGTTCTGTATGCTTACCAAAGGTATTTCCAATAATATCCAACACGGGTTTGCAGATTCTCAATGATATCTTTTCAACACAGGCCTTTTCCCACTATTTCATGTACAGACACCATTTATTTGTCAATTTCTTAATCATGCTTTTATCTTCTCTGGTACAGCATTTCCAAATCCAAAGTTTATGAAAGGCTTTCCTTTTCACATTGCCACCAAATGCACCTTTGTTGCATATCCTTTTCTGCCTGCAACACACCTAAACTTTCAAGTTTGATTAATCAATCATGTTTTTTGTGAAGCTACAGCAATTTGAAATTTACTTTGAAAAGCAATACCAAATTTGTTTTTGCATGAAATGGAAAGTTATACTTTAATTCACCAATTATACAGTGCAATCTCCAATATAATAGAGATCAAACGAAGATGAGGCAACTGTTTATGGGACATCTGCAAGCTTTAATGTGGCTTGTTGCATCAACTGCTCTTCTGACATTTCAAGACAAATCAGAGTGGTAAACTTTAGGAATAATACTAAACCTTCTGGATGCTGGACAATTTTCTGATATGAACAATGAGTTTAGTATTTAAACCATAGCTATCTTCTAATCTCTAATCCCTTCAGTTGCTTAGGCTTTAAAACTCTACAAGTCCCTCCTTAAACTTTGCAGATATCTTCTGTTTCTCCTCTTTAAGGCAACTCTTGAAATCTACATCTTTAACCATTTGCCTACCTTCTTAAGTGGCTCAGTGTAAAATGTTGTTTCATAATGGTTCTGTAAAGTGTTTTCAGACATTTTATCATGCTAAGGTGTTATTCAAATAAAACCGTTGTTCATATCTAAATCATAGTTGTAGATGCTGGAAAACCAAAAAAACAACTTAAATGACACATATGCTTCTACAAAATATTATTTTCTGTGCTGATGATAATACTTGACAAGTCGAGTGTGAGAGAGAGAGAGAGAGAGAGAGAGAGAGAGAGAGAGACATGGCTTCATAATTATTTTTGCAATTTGTTTAGTTGAACGAGTCACTGAATATATTCACTAAAATTGCCAATGTACTTTCAACTCAAATAAAACATTTACTGCACAAAAAATAAATTATTTTACACTAATTATTTGAAACAGTCTTATTACAAATATCAGAAATATTCACTCCTTTTAGCCTCAACAAAAACCTTACAGATATTCAAGCCTCGATGAAAGGTCACTCTGCTTCCATCTTTAATTTCCTTGTTCATTGAAATAGCTACAACTGGTTTCTTTTCAGCAAACCTCTGCCTTAATATCACTTCCTGAGACTCTTAAATTACTAAACACAGCTCACATATTTTTCAATGGGTTCTTTAAACTCTCCTCCACACTCTTGTTTCTGGAGTATTCCTCTTATTGACATTAAGCCACTCAGGATTCTTCTGTCTTCTGCTTCAACTGTTTGGAGACTGTTAAACCACATTGCTATTGTCAGGCATTTTTGATTTTAAAAAAAACTGCACACTCCTGAACTTTGTGGTTGATTCTCTTTTCCTAAAGAGGTTGCTTCAGCCCAATTCTTTTTCCTCTTCCTTTCCTTGTTTCTAAAACTGAACAATTTGACACCTCAAATTTTAAATACCTCATTTCAATGCCCGTAATTCCAATAACCTGACGCTACACTGAGATCTCAAAAATGAAACTAAAACTATGCCCTCTCTTTGTTAACTCACACTATGGAATATAAATCAAACTTAAAAATTAAAGCTATTTCTGTTCACCTTTGAACTCAAGTTTCCAATAATAATATTATGAACCTTTATAATAATCATAATAAAGTAAACCTAACATCAAAGTGAATCAGTTGAATAGCTTACAGAACTGCTCTCACAAACTCATTTACTCCCAGAGACAGCAAGATATAATCAACTGGTAACATTTACTGAAATGTCTTTTAAAATTTTCACAGGTTACCGCATAGAATACTTACCAAATCATTGCACATGGCTCTAGGATCTACTTCCAAAATTCAATATTTTCATTTGACAAAGACATGAGGGAAAAGCTGGCCAGAGTTGATTGGAAAAGGAGGCTAGCAGGGAAGATAGGGGTTTCTGGGGGTAATCTGGGAGCCACAGCAAAAATTCATCCCAAGCACGTACCAAGGGAAGAATGAGGAAACTGAAGCTGAGGGAAGTCAGCGACAATATAAAAGCATTCAAAGTGGTGAAGATTAGTGGGAACCCAAAAGATTGGGAAGCCTTGAAAAACCAGCAGAGAATGACTAAAAGAGCAATTAAGGGTGGTGGGGGAAGGGAGATGAAATAGGAGGATAAACTAGCTAGTAACAAAAAATATTGGAATTTTCTTTTAGGAAAGGTATATAATAGAAGCCAAAATGAACATTGGACTGCCAGAAAATTACTAATGTGGAATAAAGAAATGGCAGAGAAATTGACCAGATCCTTTGCATCAGTCTTCACAGGAAAAACCACCAGTAGCATACCAGAACTTCAAGAGAATCAGGGAGTTAAAGTGAGTATAGTGGCTGTTACTAAGAAGGTGACGATGAAGTAAAAAGGTTTGAAGGAGGTAGCTGAGGAGATTCTGGAGGCATTGGTGGTGATCTTTCAGGAATCACTGAATCAGGGAGGTTCAGAAGGGTCTGGAAAATAGCTCATGTAATACCCCTGTTTAAGATGGGAAAGTCTGACCTCTGTTTTTACTAAGATCTTAAGAGTCCATCAATGAGACCGTGGAGTATTTGCAAGTGCATGGTAAGATAGGGCTGAGTCAGCTTAACAAACCTGTCAGAATTCTTCTAGGAAATTATTAGCATGTTAGACAAAGGAGAACCAGTGGCCGCGATCTACTTCAATTGCCAGAAAGCCTTTGACAAGTTGCCATACAGGAGGCTGCTGAGATAATTTATAAAAATAGAATACAAGCCAGTAGTGTTGGGGGAAGGTTGTGACAGAGAATTGGCTGAAAAAAAAACATATAACCAGGAGATTTAGAACGGCCTTAGTTTAGGGGACTGACTCCGTGCTGACTGGGTCACAGGCAGTTTGTTGCTGCTGCTGTTGGTTTCCGCTTTTTTATTGGGTGGGTGGGTGGGGTGGGGGGGTGTGGCGGGAACATCTGATTCCTGAACTAGCTGAACTATTTAGCCAGTTTGTTTAAAAAAAAGAGGATTGGCTGACTGGTGTAAGGTGCTGAATGGGGATAACGGGTCTTTTTCAGGATGGCAGCGAGTAGTGGAATTCAACAGGGTCAGTGTTGGTATCACAACTATTCACGAAATACATTAACGATCTCGATGAAGGAACTGAGGGCATTGTTGCTAAGTCAGTAGATGACACAAAGGTAGGTGGTGGGACAATAGCATTAAGGAAGTGGACAGGCTAGGAAATTGGACAAAGGAGTGACAGATAGAAAACAATATGGGAAACTGTGATGTTATGCACTTTAGTAGGAAGAACAGATTTTCTAAATCGGGAAAGGCTTTGGAAATCTGAAGCACAAAGGGACTTAGGAGGAATAGTTCAAAATCCTTTTAAGCTGTTCTGGATGCTTTCATTTATTGGTCACAGCATCGAATATGAGTTGGGAGGTCATATTGCAGCTGTACAGGATATTGGCAAAAGTGAGGACTGCAGATGCTGGAGATAAAGAGTTGAGACTGTGGTGCTAGAAAAGCACAACAGGTCAGGCAGGATCCAAGCAGGAAAATTGCGTTTCAGGCAAAAGCCCATCATCAGGATTTTTGATGAAGGGCTTTTGCCTGAAACGCCGATTTTGCTGCCCCTCGGATGCTGCCTGACATGCTGTGCTTTTTCTGCACCACACTCTCATATTGATTAGGCCACTTTTGGAATATTGTGTGCAATTCTGGTATCCCTTCTGTAGGATGGATGCTGTGAAACTTAAAAGGGTTTGGAAAAGATTTACAAGAAAGTTGCCAGCATTGGAGGTTTTGAGCTCGAGGGAGAGGCTGAATAGGCTAGCGCTGTTTTCCCTGGAGCTTCGGAAACTGAGGGGTGACCTTATAGAGGTATATAAAAATCATGAAAGGCATGGGTAGGATAAATCGACCAGTTCTTTTCCCAGAGGTGGGTCTAGAACAAGAGGATATAGTTTTAGGGTGAGAGGGGAAAAATTTAGAAAAGGATCTAAGGGGCAACGTTTTCACGCAGCGGGTGGTGCATGTATGGAATGACCTGCCAGAGGAAGAGGAGGAGGCTGGAACAACATTTAAAAAGGCATCTGGATGGGTGTATTATATAACATAGGAAGGACTTAGAGGGATATGCGCCAAGTGCTGGCAAACAGGACTAGATTAGTTTAGGATATCTTGTCGGCATGGACAAGTTGGACCGAGGGGTCTGTTTCCGTGCTGTACATCTCTATGACTCTACCTCATTGAAACTGCCAAAATACTGAGAAGCCTGGATAGAGTAGACGTGGAGATGTTTCCACTCACAAGAAACTTTAGAACCAAATGCACTGCCTCAGAATGAAGAGACAAACCTTTGGGCGGCACGGTGGCACAGTGGTTAGCACTGCTGCCTCACAGCGCCAGAGACCCGGGTTCAATTCCCACCTCAGGCGACTGACTGTGTGGAGTTTGCACGTTCTCCCCGTGTCTGCATGGGTTTCCTCCGGGTGCTCCGGTTTCCTCCCACAGTCCAAAGATGTGCAGGTCAGGTGAATTGGTCATGCTAAATTGCCCGTAGTGTTAGGTAAGGGGTAGATGTAGGGGTATGGGTGGGTTGCGCTTCGGCGGGGCGGTGTGGACTTGTTGGGCCGAAGGGCCTGTTTCCACACTGTAAGTAATCTAATCTAATCTAAAACTGAGAGGAGGAAGAATTTATCTCAGCCAGAGGATGGTGAAGCTATGGGACTCATTCTCACAGAAGGTTGATGAGGTCAAGTCATTCAGCGCCTTAAAGATAGATGGATTCTTGATTGGTTAGGGGATCAAGATTGGTTATGCGGAGAAGGTTGGACAATGCGGTTGAGAAACATAGCCACGATTGAATAGCACAGCAGATGTGATGGGCTGAATGGACTAGTTCTGTTCCTATATCTTATGGACTTAGGTTACTGATTACGATTTTACATTCATATAGCTCATCACATACTCTTAAGTTGTTCCCAAGTGAAATGGCATGCCGATGCTGAAAGATAAACTTATGGATAATCAACTTTGAACTGCTTCAGCAAGTTTATTTAGGTCATTTACATACTGCATTTACAAACAAAAGCTTTTTTAAAAAAAAAGGTTAAGTACAAGATACAGACAATTTAAATTTATATCACTTAAATAAGGACATTTACAGTAGCTTCCCCCCCCCCCCCTCCCCGTACCCGCGGGGGATACGTTCAGAGACCTACTGCAGAAGCCCAAAACCGTGGATAAGAGTGAACCCATTCATTTAAATGGGAAACTTACCTTCGCGGCAGCCCCCGGTCCCTGGTTCCGAATATGTTCAGGCCGCAGTAAACTGCAAATAACTGAAACCGCGGAAGCTGATTCCACGGATACGGCGATCGACCGATATTTGATTTTGAAATTGGCGATACAAATGTCTGCATTGTATGGCAGATTTTGTTTGTTCTTCCATCTTACACAAATCAATTAGTGAGACCCTTGCTCTGGACATCATTTATGATATGCGTTTCATATATAAGACCACATGCAGAATTTTTACACTGGAAGTCCCTGGTTTAACTGAAAAATGCTAATGTTTGTTTTCCTGTAGTGATATCGCTACTGAAAGCTGTGGCTATTTATTTTTGCTTCAACATTCAAGAATATGTTATCGAGCAGCTTATTATAATTTTTGTTCCTTTTCCAAAGTTGCTGGATATTTCTGGAAGAATTACACCTTTTTGTTGTAAACAAAAAAAAATATTATTGCAATTTCCCCCAATTTGGTAATCTAAGTTTCAATGTAGATGATTTCCAAATCTCTAGTTTATAATCGCGCAAATTACACGACAGAATTCCAGAGATTGCAGCAATAGATGTACAGAGGAACCTTGATTATCTGAAGGACACAGACGAGTAGTATTTTGTTTGTTTAACTG
Source organism: Chiloscyllium punctatum (assembly GCF_047496795.1). NCBI lineage: Eukaryota > Metazoa > Chordata > Chondrichthyes > Orectolobiformes > Hemiscylliidae > Chiloscyllium > Chiloscyllium punctatum. The sequence goes on along the minus strand of NC_092775.1, from coordinate 47,046,179 downwards.
AATGCTGGATAATCAAATGCCGGATAACATTGTTAGCCAAGCACTGGGACCTTGCAATCTTGTCCGGATAATCTGAAATTCGGTTAATCGAATGCCGGATAATCAAAGTTCCTCTGTAGACTGTTAGAGCAGAATTAGCAAACAACCATTAGTGAAAAAAAATCAAATTTCTGTACTAGGACCTCAAACTGTGTTTATGCCTCCAAACAATACCTAGTGGTTCAAATATGTCCTAACAAACCCAAAACTGCATTTATTTTGTAAAAAAAGTTATCAAAGATACATAAACGTAGTGTTTACCATTTAGGATCTCACAAAATGAAATATTAGAGGATTCAACATTAATACTCTAGACATTTTTACAGCTACTGCTCACACTCAAAATGAAAATATAATCAGGTACATTAATCACCTTGGAATTGCCTTTACTAATATTCTATGCAAAAATAACTTAAGTAATTCTGCTTCAAATTAGTAATACTAAGACTTTGCTCACTTAAAATCTCACATTTAATATCTGAAATAGAGATAATATTAGGAAAGCTGCTGTAACCCACGCCTTCCATGTCCTGCTCCTCACATCCATGAATCCACTACAAGATGTACATTTAAACACTGATTCCTTCTGGGAAAGTAATCTAGTTGCAAACTTTTTTTTATTCCTTTCCCATATATTGGAAGCTTGATCAAGACACATAAAACCTAACCTCAAATTTTAAAATATTGCATCTTGTTAGAACATTGTAAAACCTTTAAAATTTCTCTCTTTCTCACCCTATGTGTAATTGATATAGGAGTTTGAAAAATAGCAATGAAAGTGTAAGTGTTCAACAAAATGCACACTTTTTAATAACATAAGTCTGTGAACAGTGCCAAATATGTAAACTCAATCTATTTTTTGAGCATTTAATGGAAATGGCCACTTTATGTATTGATTTTAAAAGAAAATAAAGTGCATTGTAACAACCTCCATACAGATTCCCACATTTTTCAAGATGAAGTAGTGAAACAAATACCTTAATGAGGATACACTTGAACACAAAATGGACTTCCAGCCAATAATACAATGGGCAAGATCCTCTGAAGAATATTTGCTATTAAGAACAGCATCAAATGAGGTGACTGTCAAATCTGATGTCATGTTGAGTTTCTAAAAACATTCATCAACATAAATATCACTTTTTCTGGAAAAGGCAATAAAAGATGATTTTCTTTATAATGGAAGTCCTGTACCATCTAAGAATGGTGATCGCACTCACTTTGCTCTTTAAATCAGGGCCATTTACTACTCAGCTTCAATTGAACTCTCAGTCATCCCCTTTCATATTCCTAATCCCTTACTTGATTTTGAATGCTACAATGTAATTTGACTTGTAATATAAAGAACCACCAGACATTATGCTTTAAAATATGCAAATAATTGCAACAAAAGCACCAACTGAAAAAGTGAGTAACATTTTAATATGGCTACTTAAAATCATTTAGTAAAACACTCAAACTGACACCAATTATTTGGGGGAAATTTAGAAAATCTCCATTTCTACAACAAGGCCTTATTTAAAGAATTACAGGTCAGACATGAAAATCAGCATGATTTATTTTCCAATCAGTGATTCTGACAAATGAGACTGTGAATGATAGATAATTTGCTGCACATCACTAACTAATGGAGTTAGTTGTTGCAAGGAATAAATATGACATCATGTGACATTATAATGTTTCATCAAGTTTAGAGGTGACTGGAAGTACCAGTATAACATATTTTAGAATTTGAGTTAGGAGACATTCTTGGTAATCTGAAAAAGAAACAAATATCACTGCAGGAAGATTTGTAAAAAGTTAGTGTACAAGTGTTATTGATAATCAGAAGCAACAACTTGAAAATTGTTTATGACCTTATACTGGCAGAATGCAAAAATAAGTTAAATCACATTTACTCCTCAATGATATCCCTTGCTGCTAAACTAATAAGCCACTTTTACAGCCTGATTAAAAGGCTTCGGATTTGAAATTTTACAAAATATGCTTTAGAGAAGCTATGCTGAGTAGAAGGCTGATATTTTTCAAGTAAATCTGGTTATTTGATCATCCATAGATATCCCCTAAATATGCAACAATTGCTAACTGTGTTTTGTAATGTCAGACCGTTGGCCAGCTTTATTGTTTATTACTATATTCAGGTCTGAAAAAAATTATACTAAACATTTAACAGCCAAATTAAACAGTAATAAAAAGTCTGAAAATTACCAACTATACAATAACAAAAGTTCAAATCTACTGTATCTACATTCAACTTTGCAACAAGAAAATCTAATAAATTAAAGACAAAGTTATGCAGCATTTATAAGAAATCTTTAAATACAATAAATTGCCTCATAAAATGTGAGGTATTCTTTTGATATATAATATATAGGATGACGTGGTTCTGTAGCAGCAAGCAGTGGCACTATCCACTTGGATTATATTATGAAACAAATAATTTTGTCAGATTCAGAGCTGTGGGTACTTAGGAAGGTATCCTAGTCTCACAGTGGAATGATTTACACTGTAAAAACAAAAGAAATGTAAAATTTTAACCTGTATTCAAGCTATATTTCTAATGTGAGGGGTCAGACTAAAATTAGGCTTAAGATATAGTTTATCGACTAATTTTCTTTCTCCCTGCTGACAAGCTACATCTTTGGGAGATGAGGTTTACTTGGGAACAAGTCCGCGAGACTGTGGATAGAGCTGGGTTCCAGAGCCAATTGAAGACGAAGGGCCAATTTTTCTTCCAGTTTTTGGCCTGAAGACAACAGAAACATAATTAGAGTTAGCAAAAGCATTCTTCATGAAGAATACAGTCTATTCTGATATAATGTGATAGTTACATTACCGCACCATCCAGCGTTGTACAAAAATTGCATAATAGAAGAACCATTTAAACCAATGGGGCTGGAACCGCGTTAAAACCAATATAGGTAAGGAAAATTTGGATTCTACAAATAATGATCTAAATTCTTCAACTGTGTGTTATAGCCAATTTACATTGAAGAAACACGTGTTATAGCAGAACCAACTGTATGCCACCTCACTGTGACAAGGTAGACTTCAGAATTTTACTAACTTGATGGATTGAAAGAATCAGCAATAACTTTCTGAAATCAAGTGTTTCCATGAGATGAAAGGGACAAGGAGAAATGGCTATAAAGGAATGAAAACCAACATGCTAATTAACCATCCTTATGGAGAAGAAGTCAAAACAACAGATCAAGCTGCTTCTCAGGAGAGAGGAGGTAACACTGCTTCATAATCTGTTGGTTTGTGAAAAACTGGGTGTTAAGACTGCCTGCAGAAAGGATGTCCTGAAGAATTTGAGTTAATTACGAATGTCTTCAAATAGACAATGAACACTGAATGTAACAAGGATTAGGGGAGCAAGCAGCAGACTTGAATCTCCAGTAGTGTAATCAAAGAATCTCAAGGATCATCAATAACGTCACATCACAAACTTGAAAGAAAGAAAATTTTATAAGAGTGTAACACCCAGTGCGACTCAGTAGCAAAACTTTGAAGGACAACATTACACAAGGATCAAACCCTAGACATCAAAGACAGACATTGTTGGTTGAAATTGTGGCTAAATTCTACCATTAATTTGACAATAGCCAAGTTGAGTTGTAAGGCATAATTTGCTTGAGGGGTCTTATTTTGGTTGCTGCATGCAGTAAAAAGTTAAATCATTGCTTCAGTACTTGATTGTTTATGAGATTTCTTAATAAATAGTCAAATTAAAGGTAGCTTATGGCAATTTTACCCACTCCAAACTAATTTACTAAGTTTGAAACAGGGAACTCAGGTACAGTCCAAAATAAACAGCAACATATACCTGCATAACCAAATTACAATGAGGAACGATCTTGATAACTCCTTGAATTCATACAAGCATAGTTATTTAAAACGTTAAAATTGCATTTTAAAAAGTATAATTATTAGTACAGGTTTTCTCTACTGTTGGGGCTGGTAGCCATAAGAGGTGTTTAAAGGGAACTGTTAGAAGAAGAGGTGTTTAAAGGGAACTGTTAGAAGTAACTCTTATGCAGGACAAGAGTTTTAAACAATCTGCCTTCATCTGTCTTTAATGTGTATTCATTGAATATCAAAAAATGTCAATTTCAATTTTGAAAATCTTCTGAATTTTAATATGACTCAAAAAGGCACATCCTTTCAGATACCAGATTACTGGATAAGATTTATTTCACCGGTCTCTCTGAAAAGAAACTGTTTTCCATTGTTGATGATTTGTGTAAAGCAGTGTTGCTTTGAACAGTGTTGTAACCTCACTTTCTGGGTCATTGGAGTGCAATGAGCCAATAAAGCTGAACTATGAAATATGAATGGATGACATGGATAGGAAGTTTGATTTATGACCAGATCAGAGTGATTGAATTAACATGCCTGCAAGCAATCTGAGGCTAACTTCTAGGTGTCTCTTGTCTTTCAATGCTTTGTTTCTACCTCATTGTTCAGAGTCTTTAACAAAAACTGCTTTTGTCTGAAAGCATTGATGGGCAAGCCAGTATATATTTTCATCTCACAATGCCCTCGAGAAGATGGTTGTTTGTCACGTTCTTGAACACTTGAAGACCATGTGGTGTTGGTGCACCTACCATTGGGGAGGGAATTCTAGGATTTTGGGTCAAATTTCTGAATTCAAGATATTATAGTTATCTTGGACGGGACTGTAGAACTACAAGGTGGCAGCTCACCCCCACCTTCTCAAAAGTAACTAGGAATGGACAATAAATGCTCACTAACCAGCAACATTCATGTCCCGCGAATGAATAAAAATAACTATGTTTAACTGTATAATTAACATAAACAATGAATGACTTCAGTTGTGTTTTAGGGTGACTGTAGAATTTTCAGAATAAGAGCACCTTGGCCTCAGAAACAAAAAGGTTGCCAATGACTGCATTTGTGCACTGAACGGGTTTACTTTTTTCGCAATAATTCTCCAAAGGCCTTTAACATCCAAACATCCCTGTTGATCCAACATTTACTAAAATTAACTTCGTTGCAGATACCGTAGAAGCAAACTAATCGATCTATGTTAAAAAAAACACAAGATATCCTTTGGCTCCTCCTTCAAACTAAAGGGAACGATTAAGAAAACGACCTTTTACTTCAAAAATAAACAGCGCAATCAAGATTAAAGGAAACAAAGCATTTAGAAATTTTCATAAGGCATAGATGAAAAGGTTTAAAGTAAAAAAAACCAAACAGAATAAGCTGAGGAAGACTGAACAGAGCTTAAGTGCTTAAATTTTCAGTTAGCAATTAACACCAAACAATTACTTGCAAGATTAGATATGCTGACTCGACCTCTGCTGCACTTGAAGACAATAATTTATCTTGAGTAATAAATATTTGGAGCAGATATAGATTATGAAATCGTACAATCTGGCCTTGTTGTTTTATTTCTGTTATAAGTTTCTAAGTCTACATTGATAATAGAAATCATGTGGGAACTGCAGCAGAATAATTATGTAATTGACCATTCACCCAGATGTCTGGAATCACAATCATCAGGAGACATTAATTCAAATCCCACAATGGCAGCTGGGGAATTTAAACACACTGAAATTTAGGCCTGGGGACAGTGATGGCTGTCATGTTACTGAATGAGTAATCCAGAAACCAGGATGAGTGCAACAGACAGACAATTTCAAACACCACTAAGACAGCTGGTGGAACTTATATTGAATTAATGAATACATCTGGAATAAAAAGCTAGCCTCAACAATGTTGGCCAAGAAACTAAAAGATTACTGCATTGGCCCATCTGATTTACTAATATCTCTCAGAAAAGATGTTTTCCTTCCTTATATGGTCTGGCCAACCTGACTTTAGATACACAAAAATGAAGGTGAGTGTTAACTAACTTCTGAAATAGCCTAGTAAATTACTCAGCTGTAGCAAATTGCTGTCTGTTATTGTATGGCACTCCCAGCATGCCAAACAGAACAGACTTCAAACTCATCTAGCATTTCAAAACTGGGCATCTTCAAGACATCATGGATCATCAGCAATATTCAATCATAATCTATCACCTCCTAGCCCAGCATAATTCCACTCTACTACTACCAAAATGGGAGATCAAACCAAGTTCAATAAAGGGTGCATGCCAGAAGCAGCACCAGGCATACCTAAAATGAGTTGTCAGCCTTGTGAAGCTGCAACAAGCACCACTTGCATGCCAATCACCAGAAGCAGCTTGTATACACATGGATAAATGATCCTACAACTAGTGGATCAGAACTAAGTCTGCAAGCCTGCCTCAACCAGTTGTCAATGGTGATGGACAATTAAGCAACTAACACAAGTTGAAGCTTTGGAAATATCCCCATCCTCAATACTGTAGGGCTAAGCATATTAAAGCAAGAGACAGTGCTGAAGTATATGCTTCCATAGTCAAATCAGAAGTACTGAACAGATGAATCCATTTCAACCTCTTCCTGAGGTCCCCAGCATCATAGATGGCAGTCTTTTAACAATTCAATTCACTCCATATGATATCAAGAATCTGTTGACACTAGATAATGTGAAATCTACAGACAACATTCCAGCAATAGCATGAAAACTTGAGCTCTAGAACTTGCTGCACCCCTTAATAAGTTGTACCAGAACAGCTATAACACTGGTCTCCAACCAACATGAAAAATTGCCAAGGTATACCCTGCACAAAAAGCAGGACAAATTTAAGGTGGCCAAAAAAAGTCCAATCAGACTATTCGCAAACATCAGTAAAGTGTTGGAAGGGGTCGTCACTTACAAAGAAATAACACACTCATTAACAGGGCAGCTCAGCTCCTGACCTCAGTGTAGCTTTGGCACAAATATGGATGAAAGAGCTGTACTCCAGAGATGAGATGAGATAAGATTGACATCAAAGCAGAATTTGACAGTTGATGACTGAGAAGCCCTAGCAAAACAATAGGGAATGGCAAACAAGGTAATTTTTTACTGCTGGTTGAAGTCATACCAATACAAAGGACAAAGTTATGAGTTTTGAGGTCAATACTTTCAGTCCAAGCATATCACCACAGGTGTTCCTCAAGGTAGACTCCAAAGTTCAACCATTTTCAGCTTCTTCATCAATGGCTTTACATCTAAAAGTCAGAGGTTTGGATGCTTCCTGAAGATTGTACTATGTGCAGCAACTCAAACAATCAACTTATTCATGTCCATATACAGTAAGACCTGGGTATCATCCTGGCTTGGGCTGACAAGTGACAAATAATATTCAATCCCCACATTCAATTTAAGTAGATCAGAAAGTTGACATCTCTTGCCCTCTTATCTCTCCAATCTAGAACTACAACATAAAAGTCAAGAGTGAATGAAATATTTTCCACTTCCCTGGATGAGTGCAGCTCCAGAAAGACTCAAGAAGTTTGACACCACCCAGGACAAAGCAGCCTACTTGAATGCCACCTCATCCACCACTTTCAACATTTACTCCTACCATCATCAATGCACAGTGGCAGCATGGTGTACCATCTACAAGTTGCACCGCAGTCACTTGTCAAGGTTCCTTCAACAACATCTTTCAAAACCCCACCTCTGTGAGAAGGACAAGAGTAGCAGATGCATGAAAACAGCATCATTTGCAAGTTCACCTCTAACTCTATTGTTCCTTTACTGTCACTGGGTCAAAACCTTGAACTTGCCTCCTAACAGCAACGTGGATGTACTTCCAGCAAGAAAGTAGTTTGCCACCACCCAGAATCATCTAGCCAGCAATGCCCAAATCCCATGAATGATGAATTTGAAAAAAAAAATTGATCTTGGCCTCAAATCTACCGACAGCAGATGCATTTGTTTATGACAACACTGGTAAGAGGAAACGTCAGCATTCCCCTCCCCTGCCCACACCATCCTCCGGAATCTACGTGTGGCGCTGTGTGCTGCAGGATCACTGCCTACAGTCTTTCTGGAAACAAAGTTTTATCTTCACAACGAAAACAGCTTGAATCATGGGTTCTGGTACTACTGGTATGCTAAATGGGATATATTTAGAACAGATCAAGCAGCTCAAAAATGGACATCCATGAGGCACAATGTACAGTTTAACTGCATTAAACCACGATGTATAAACTTTATGGCGCAGCATGTTTCTTAGTCTACCATTACATCAAGTCAAAGAACCAACACTGGATCAATGAGAAGAGTAGGAAATAATGCAAAAGCAGCACCAGACACACCTAAAAACAAGTATCAATACGATGAAGCTACAACAGTGGACTATATCTATGATAAAACTGTCAAACCAACATGCAAAAGACAGAGCGAAGCAATTAAATAGACAAAGATCAGATCGATGCTCAGTAGTCCTGCCAAATCCAGTCCTGAAACATGACATGCAATTAAAAAAAAAACAGAAGAGGTGGCTCCAGAAGCACCCCAATTTTAAAGTCTAGCACATCAGGCTGAAATCTACGTTTTTGGGGGGAGTTTCTACTATAAACATGGATAAAGAAAATTGCAATGGAAAAAAAAATTGGCAGGATTTAAATACAACTGCAATGTTTAGAAAACATTTAAGTATGGTTCATGGTTTTGAAGGAAACATAGCTACTGACTAAGCAGTTTTGTCAATCTATTTCCAAGTTACAAAGAACTTTTCAAAAGAAAAATTATAAATGAAGCCTGCTTATCATCTGCTAATTATGCACTTACTTCTTAGTCATAGAGATGTACAGCATGGAAACAGATTCTTCGGTCCAACCTGTTCACGCCAACCAGATATCCCAACCCAATCCAGTCCCACATGTCAGCATCTGGCCCATATCCCTCCAAATCCTTCCTATTCATATACCCATCCAAATGCCTCTTAAATGTTGCAATTGTACCAGCCTCCACCACATCCTCTGGCAGCTCATTCCATACGCGTACCACCCTCTGCGTGAAAACGTTGCCTCTTAGGTCTCTTTTATATCTTTCCCCTCTCACCCTAAACCTATGCCCTCTAGTTCTAGATTCCCCGATCCCAGGGAAAAGACTTTGTCTGTTTATCCTATCCATGCCCCTCAATTTTGTAAACCTCTATAAGGTCACCCCTCAGCCTCCGACGCTCCAGTGACAACAGCCTCAGCCTGTTCAGCCTCTCCCTATAACTCAAATTCTCCAACCCTGGCAAAATCCTTGTAAAGCTTTTCTGAACCCTTTCAAGTTTCACAACATCTTTCCGATAGAAAGGAGACCAGAATTGCATGCAATATTCCAACAGTGGCCTAACCAATGTCCTGTACAGCCGCAACATGACCTCCCAACTCCTTTACTCAATACTCTGACCAATAAAGGAAAGCATACCAAACACCTTCTTCACTACCCGCAATGCCACTTTCAAGGAGCTATGAACCTGCACTCCAAGGTTTCTTTGTTCAGCAACACTCCCTAGGACCTTACCATTAAGTGTATAAGTCCTGCTAAGATTTGCTTTTCCAAAATGCAGCACCTCGCATTTATCTGAATTAAACTCCATCTGCCACTTCTCAGCACATAGGCCCATCTGGTCCAGATCCTGTTGTAATCTGAGGTAACCCTCTTCACTGTCCACTAAGACATTGAAATCAAGAGCTGACTACCTTGCTCAAATCTGAACCCACATGGACTAATTCAGTTGAGACATTTTATAATAGTGAAAAAGATAAACATTTATCAATTTAAGAGAAGGAAGTGTTCTACAACAGAGGACATATTTTGTACTCACCTGGACTTCGATTTTCTTGCACTACCACTTCTCAGAGGATCAAATGTAGAAGCATCTACTTGAAGTTCGTCTTCATCCTGCAGAGCAGCTTCTAGCGCAGCCTGTACCTTTGGAGCAATGGCTGGCCCTTCATAGTCCCGAGTTGTTCGACTGGGCATGTCTAATTCTAATAGCAAGATGTTTTCAGCCTGCAAATTAATATACATAAAAACTTAGAATTAATAAGCCAGTCATACACCAAGATTATTGCAACAGAATAAACAAAGATAAACTTCATTTCAATATAGTAGTGATTGGCACAAATCCACTTTGGAAGTTAAAAATACTTCTTAGTTGTGAATAACCAATATTTTAGCAGCACAGTCCATAAAAGGGAGCAATAATTTACACACAGTCTCCTTTACTCACTCTATATCGGGGATCTGATCTTGATAGCAAAGCCATTTTTGCATAGCTACTAAGTGGTCTCTTGTATCCGATTGCTGATACAGGTCGCTTCATCATCTGCTGATTGCTAAGTGTAAAATGAAAAATATTCAAAACTTAACATGGTTTTATATACTTCATTATCATTTCCATTCAATCTTTATTTAATAAAACTGGTGTGCTTCTTGTGGTATTCCTTAGTTAATCCAGATTTGTTGTTTCCTAATAAAAAAAGGGTTCATACCACCAAGACATACCACCAATTACAGTGGTCAAGTCAATTCCCATCGTGATTAAGTGGACTGTTTCTCAAAAAGTGGTGTTTATTTAGACAACATGGATACATTGCTGTTTAATTCCTTATCATTTTGAAAGTTGAAAATCTAAAGCAATATGTAAAAAGCACCAGTCATGGTTTACAGAGAAGAATATTAGCAGCCGTTAGGGCTAGAACTGGCACGGAATTCATGCTGGTGACCCTTTCTGGAACAAGTCAATTGAAATGCAATCTGGTACTACTATGAAATGGGAAATATGCAATTAGTTTTGTTTAATATGCTTTGAATCTCAGAAACTTTATCAAGAATTAAATGAGAAATATGGAAACAGGAATTACAGTTGAAAAGCTGAAACAACAGTTTCACCAAGAAGGTGACAATTATCAAACAAAAGCTTGGTAGTTCCATAATATGATCTGTTGTAAAAACTTTTAATGTATTGATGCCACAAGTCTTTGACTCTAACAATGCTGCTTGAATCTGATTGTAATTTCTTCTGAATTTCTGTCTTGTATCTAAACAGCTATCATTGCCTAACATTAGCTCTATCCACACACAACTTTGGAAGATGCTAGCTAGCTCTGGATAGAAGTATAAATACTCATTTACTGTTGCCATGCTACCAAGCACACACTATGGAAAATGACACGACAGGTGATCCATCTATAGATATTTCTGAATTCAACATGTCCAGACAAGTTATGACACACCTCTGGAGTAGATGGGACTTCAAGCAGAGTCTCCTAGCTCAGGGGTAGGGACACTATCACTATGTCACAAGAATTGTAGAATCAATTATATTTTAATTATTACTGATTTGTAGGTGGTAGACAATACTTACACATATCATCTCTACCTCGGAGTGATGGCTGTTGTGGTGCAGTGGTAGTGTCCCTAACACTGAACCAAGAGACCAGTTAAGTTCTACCTACTTCACTGTAAAAACACTGTCAAGAATGTGATTTTAAAAACATCGTCAAGAATGTGATTTGAAAAATATCTTGTTGGACTTCAGCCAGACTACTGTGTACACTAGTTGATGTCACATAATAAGGAAGATGTGAATACACTGGTAACACTACAGAAGTGATTTACTAGAATAGTTCCTGGTATGAGAAACTTCAGCTATGAGGATAGATTGAAGAAGTTGGGACTGTTCTCCATGGAGAGAAGGTGGCCGAGTGGAGCTCTGCTTGAGGTTTTCAAAACCTTGGACAGAATAAACAGACTGTTTTTAAAAAAATCATTCACAAGACGAGGGCTACGCCAGCATTTATTACCCATCCAATTACACTGGAGATTGGAGGTTACATGTGGGTCAGAGCAGGTAAGATTGGTGGTTTGCTTTGCTAAAGAACACTAGCGAACCAGTTGGTTTTTGAGACAAACAACAATCATGGTCATCATTCCAGAATTTTTATTGAATTCAAATTCCACTATCTGTTGTGGTAGGATTCAAACCTAGGCCCCAGATCATTACCTGAGTCTCTGGATTTAGAGTCCAGAGTTAATAACACTCAGCCATTGTGTCCCCCTGTTGTAACAAACTGGCTCATTATCCATACTATTTATTTGCTTTCACCACTCTTCCTTTGGAAACCTTCAAAAAGCCATGCATACCTTCATGGAATCAGAAACCTGAGCACCAAAGATTACTGCTCATCTTGCCTCTGTTGTGCATCTGGGAAGCAAGCGTATCCCAGGCACAAAACAGATTAAAATCAGTCTAAATGGCATTTTATTTAATGCAGTAAAAATTTAGTGAATTTTCTACAAAATAAAGGCACTTAATATTTAAATACAGAGGAACCTCCATTTTGCAACATTGTATTATCCAAATATTGGATTATCTGGCAAGATCGCAAGGTCTTGATGCTTGGCTAAACTGTGTTATTCGGCATTCGATTATCTGGAATTTGACCAACCGGATGAAATAACCCCTGCCTGTGTCCTTCGGATAATCGAGGTTCTTCTGTACTCCTAACAGTACTTTTAATAAACACACAAGATAGTGCAATACGATGACTGAGCTGGCATCATGTAAAACTGCAAGTGTGACATCTGTACTAAAGTATCAAAGATAAAGAGATTTATTTCCATAATCTAACTCAATGTTCTATATATGAGGGACTGAGTATTAGGCGAGGACACTATGTGAGAAAGAGGACAGCAGGCAAGAAGTGCAATGATTGATGTATCATCAGAGTTTGCTGTTACTTTTGAAACTGATACAGGACAACATAGATGAAAGTTTAAAAATGAAAATGACATCAGCATAGCACCAATAAGCAATGCACAATTTAGCCACACAGATAATGACAGTGAAACGACAGGAGTAATGAATAATTCCTCTGCCTCGGTATTCACTACTGAAACTGAAAGGGACAATACTAGATAAGAAAGATAGAGCAAAATATAGGGAGCCGTTTAAGATTTGCTCCATTACTCATGCACTTAGCACAGATGTATTTAGCGCTAAGATAATTACTTGACAGAGGAAGGAACATAATTAATATAAGTTAGCTGGAGAAGGTGGGAGGAGATTCAAGGCAGCATAAACATTTAGCTTGTTTGATAATTTCTACAAAAACCTAAATATAAATACGATACCACACCCTTCAATGCGTGTAATGGGTTGGGTCTTCCACTGGTCCTCTTCATCATCGAAACAAGCTCTGTTCATTATTTTATTCTTTTCTTCCAAAGGAATGAAGTTCTCAATTACAAGGTGCCTTAAAATAATCAGAAATATGTTGTTCAGATACAAGTGAAAGATAAATTTCAAGAAAACAAATTAAATGGATGTTCACTTTCAGTATGCATGAATAATATTAGAAATTTATGTCCAGCTGTGTTAGCCAAGTCATTCTCATTAAGGTTTTATTACCAAGCAATCGACGACAATAAACATGACTTTTGTTGGGGTAGGAGAAGGCTATTGGTGGTCAAAAGAAATCACTGAATAACAACAAAAAATCTTTTTGTGATTTGCTTCTCTTTTACTTTCATCCAACATTATTTGTCAGATAATCTACTCCACAAAACACTTTGCTCATTAAATTCTGAAAAGCTTTCTTCCAGTTCTTTTTTGAAAAGATGCTACCTGGATTTTGATCTTTATACCATGAAGTATAATCTGTCTGAATCAATGTCAAATTCTATCATCAATTGAAACATTTCAACAAGTCACTACTTTTCAAAGAAAACATCAAGATTTCTTGAACTGTTCTTTTAACTTAGAAGTTAATGTTCCACACTAGTGAAATAATTCACTTTTTGTAGAAAAATTAAACAAGTAAACTCATGTTAAACAACAGATGACTTACTGGAAGAATTTTAAAATAAATGATTGTTGAAGAAGGGAATTTAAGCATTACATCCTTCAGCTTGAGATATCACTTTCTGATACCAGTACGTACTTTAGCTTGAGATCCCTGGTTAGTTCATTCTGTGTTTGTTCCAGCTCTTGTCGTTCTTTGATGTGTTCCTCTTGCAGATCATGAATCTCAGCTTTTACTGCCTGGAGCTTAGCAAATAACTAACAAAAGAAATTGTTCAAATTACACAATAAGAATAAAATGTTAATCACTCCTCTTGTTCGGTAGTCACTTGAGAGAAGCATTAGCTTTTAAAATAGCTAAAAAGTTCTGACCAAAAAAATTACACCATATTACAGTTCATCCAATCAAAAGCAGCAGCTGCTAAATTAAATTGAACTAGAGGGCATAGGTTTAGGGTGAGAGGGAAAAGATATGAAAGAGACCTAAGGGGAAACTTTCTCACGCAGAGGGTTGTACGTGTATGGAATGAGCGGCCAGAGGAAGTGGTGGAGGCTGGTACAATTGCAACATTTAAAAGGCATTTGGATAGGCATGTGAATAGGGAGGGTTTAAGAGGGATATGGGCCGGGTGCTGGCATGTGGGACTAGACTGGGTTGGGATATCTAGTTGGCATGGATGTGTTGGACCGAAGGGTCTGTTTTCGTGCTGTACATCGCTAGGATTCTAAGATGCTTCATAAGCTTAGAGAAGATTTAGCAAATCAAAACCGGTGTGCATGATAACAAAGCTAGTTATTGCTTAGTGTGCTCAGTTGTTTTATGTCAAAAATACAAATACATTTGATTAACATGATGGCATTGAATTCAATTTCTAAATATAACATTAAGTGTTATCATAAGAAAATATTTACTATAATGAACAGTTTTAATAGTGAAATAAATTGGCTTATCAAGTAAAATCATGTTACAAAATATCTAATTTTTAATTTGCATATAGATTAGAAATATGCACTATAAACAGAGTCAAGGTTGTTTTGTTTTTATATTTAGTTTAAAACTGGTTTTCAAATTTACATGTGGAATTAAAAAGTAGAAAAGGTGATTATGCTAACTGAGGCTTCAACCAACTCCTTGTTGATCCCCCACCCCTATCCTGGCCCCTTGGCTCTCTTCCTCTTCCCTTCTCACTCTGGGGATTTCGTTCCCCGCCCATAAACCCTCTCCCCAACACTGAATGCACACTTCCCTGCACGTGCACAGCTGCCCACAATTTTTGGTGTCAACAAATACTGTACTGCCTAAACCAAATGTATAGGTTGATCATAGTATGGCAGATGGATACGAATTAATTTTTCATTGGAAAGAAACACAATAGCAAATGTGCATTGTGGCTCAGTGGTTAGCACTGCTGTTTCACAGGAAGAGATGAGAACCAATTATAAGTTTCTACATCTTTTAACATGACTCATGATAGCGTCGGAGGCTGAGGGGTGACCTTATACAGGTTTACAAAATTATGAGGGGCATGGATAAGATAAATAGGCAAAGACTTTTTCTTGGGTTCCGGTTTCCTCCCACAATCCAAAGATGTACTGGTCAGGTGAATTGGCCATGCTAAATTGCCCATAGTGTTAGATGCATTTGTCAGTGTAAATTTAGGGTATGGGAATGGGTCTGGGTGGGTTACTCTTCCGAGGGTCGGTGTGGACTTGCAGGGCCAAAGGGCCTGTTTCCATATTGCAGGGAATCTAATCTAACCTAATAAAAAGTACATCACATTAAATAATTTTAATTCAAATCAAAAGGCAGATTAAAAAAAGGAAAATCATTTGGAAGTAATCAGCCATCTCTATTGTGACAATACATAATCAATATGAAACAGTCATCAATGAACACATTACTGAGCTATATGGCAATATAAACCAAATTAACATTGCATACGTTAATTGGATACTAATTTTGAAGTATATACACTTTTTGCCACCCTAACCCGACGTTTTATGCTGATACACAAGAAACAGTTCACATAGGAGTGATCAAAGTGATTCTCAGATTTGAAGGGTAGTTCAAATGATTAAAATATGTTATGAAAGCAAAAGCTTAGACAAAATTAGTTATATGTATTTGCAGGACCATACACTGTAAAATAAAGCATACTATTTTGATCCCCTTGACTTTTGTATAGTGATGGGCAAGTCACATTTGTGATACAAGCTGGATGGACATGCAGACCTTTTCCTGTCCATCTTTTATTCCGTGCTCACATGTTCTGGATCTGGTCATAGATGTTGCAAGGATTCAACATACTGAATACTAGAAAGGCTTCAAATAAGCGAGTTGCTCAATTTGAAAGATGAGCACAGGCATAGAAAACACAAGTATAAAATTTGCAGTTGCAAGTAAGGTTGTGCAATGGGGGAATACATATTGCCTGCCCACAGAATAATGGAGGGGAAAGCAGACTGGTGGAAAGATAACATTTGGAGTCAATTGAAACCTTAAAAAGGGAGTTTGATTATTGACTGCAGAACAGAATTGGGGATCATAACGATAATCACAACTGTACTTGGGTCCTTTTTAACCAAAGGTTGGGGAAGGCGTCTGATGCTCAGTAAAGTAGGTGGGATAGGAATATAGGTAATGCCATGTTCATAAAGCTATTTGGTTAGTGTTTTTTTTTCTTTCACAACCTCGTTCTTATCAAACCTTATGAACTTATAGTTGTAGTCAACATTCTTTTTTTTTAAAATAGATATTTTTATTGAAAAAGATTTTTTACAAAATTACAAAAATATTACAAACTAGTATATTTCACTTTACAATATAATAACACCAATATGAAATTTTAAAAAACTAATCTATTCTACAAACAAAGCATAAAATAAGATATCATACATTACTAACAATAAACAAATAAGTAAATAAATAAATAAATAAATACTCAAAATAGATTTATATCAAGTCATAACAAAACCCGTATTTATACGGGATTCCTCCTCCCAGGGGCCCCTAAACCAGCCAGAACCATTACCATGGCTAAACAAAGGCCCTGGACAATATGGTCGAAATACCTGTGTCAGTATAGTTCAAAAAGGGCTGCCATGTTCTGTAAAATAATTCCATTTTTTGGTGCACCATATTCATAAGGAAGTCAAGGGGGATAAATTCCATGACTAACCAATACCAGTTTGAAAATCCTGGGGGACCTTCAGATACCCAAATTCACTAAAACATTTTTCCTTGCACAAAAGGAAAGGATAGAGAATAAATTCCTCCCGTATACATCCAAAGAGGGGAAATTTGGGGACCCCAAGAATAGGGACACTGGCTCCAATCCAATCTTCATACCCAAAATCTTTGTCAAGGCATTCGCTACTCTGTCCCAATACCTACGGATCTTATAGCAATTCCACAGACAATGCGTAAGAGTACCAACTTCGATTATGCATTTAGGACACATCAGAGATGCTCCTGCCTTGAACGTTCGTTCAGGTATCTTGTGAGCCCTGTGAAGTATCTTCAATTGAGTAGCCAGAGTTCTGTTACCGATAGAGATCTTCCCAGCATTTTCCCAGGCGTCCTCCCTCATTTCTCAGGAGATTTCCAACCCTAATTCTTGCCTCCAGGTTTTATATAACCATTCCATTTCCTTCCAGGTTTTATATAACCATTCCATGTCCTTCGATACCTTCTTGGCAGTAGAGAGTACTGACCGAGGGCGGACCCATTGGCAGAAGCACTCTCCTTTCCCTATCTGATTTCCCTATCAGTATGGTCTTCTTTTGTATAAAGTCTTGTATTTGAAAATACTGAAAGAGGTCCCTGCTGGGTAGCCCAAACTTCTGGCACAGTTGCTCAAAGGACATCATGACCTCCCCATCAAACAGATCTCCTCAGCAGGAAATACCTCAGGACTCCCAGATTTTGAATATAGCATCAGTCAGCCCTGGCTGGAATCCTCATGTTCCCACTATAGGGGTATAAGGGGAGGTTTTTTGCAGGTTACCCTCATCTTGTCACATTATCCTCCAAGCTTTAATTGTATTTACTACAATAAGGCTTTTACAATAATCCGTAATAATTCTCATCTTGTCCATAAATAATAAATTGATATGGGGACATTTTGCTTGGGAGGCCTCAATATCTAACCAAATTGATTGTGGGTCACAAGAGACCCAATCAGCTATATAAGAGCTCAGTTGGTAACTCCTGAAATCTGGAAAGTCCAGCCCTCCCATTACTTGTGGAAGCTGCAGCTTTTCTAATTTGATAAGGGCTGTTTATGATTCCAAATAAAGAAGCTGAGCCAACAATAAAGCTTACGCAGCACCTGTCTCAGCAGCATCAAGGGAAACATTCGCATAGGGTATAAAAGATGAAGTAAAATATTCATCTTAACCAAGGCTACTTTGCCAACCAAGATATAGGGAGATCTTCCCAGCATTGAAGGTCTTGTCTTATTTTCCTTAATAAGTGTGTAAAATTGGCTTTATATATCTGACCAAGTGCCGGTGATGAAAGTACAGAAAGCCTTCTAGCGACCACCAAAAGGGAAAACAGGATCCATCCGGAAAATTAGATATACTGACAAGACCTTCCAGTGGCACGCCCTCAGATTTCATAAAATTGATTTTGTAGCCTGACAACATGCCAAATAAATTGACCACTTGAATTAGGCGGGGCACAGATGTTAAAGGATCACTTAAGAAAATGAGGATATCATCTGCATAGAGTGTAATTTTGTGCTTGCCCGATCCAATCTCTGGAGCCGTTGTGTTAGGGTCAGTTCGTATAGCTTCCACCAGCGGCTCAATCACTAGCGTAAATAATAATGGTGAGAGAGGACATCCCTGACAACAACCTCTACCACCGCTAAAGCCATCCGAACGTAAGCCGTTGGTGATCATCGCTGCTTTGGGATCATTATGTAACACTGAGATCCATTTAGCAAAGACCTCTCCAAAGCCGAACCATTCCAGTGTATAAAAGAGATATGGCCATTCTACCCTTCTGAATGCTTTCTCTGCATCAAGGGAGACAACTAAACTTGGTATCACTCCCTGCTGGCAAGCTTGTGCCATATTTAAGACTCTTCTATGTTATTAGTTGATCTGTGACAGTTTATAAGTTTGGTCTTTTTATATAAATGAATGGTAAGACCTTCTCCAGTCTTAATGCTAACATTTTTGAGAGAATTTTAAAATCCACATTTAACAAGTATATGGGTCTATATGAGGAGCAGTCTTCTGGGGTCTTTCCCTTCTTAAGAAGGAGAGAAATATTTGCTTCTCTCAGGGAAGGAGGGAGGCAGCCCTGACTACATGAATAGTTACATATATTTATAAGTAGCCCGGCCAGTTCTCCTATAAATTCTTTATGAAACTCAGCCTGGAATCTATTGGTCCAGGCGCTTTGCCATCCTGAAGCTGCTTCACCGCTTCCTGTACTTCCTGGGTTGCTCAAGAACAACACCTGCTCTGAGGTTAGGCCTAGGAGGGCCAGACTTTTAAAGAAAGACTCCATCTTCCTCATTCTGTCCTCACAGTCCTGCGACTTATACAATTCAAATAGTACTTCCTAAAGGCTGCATTGATCTTTTTTATGATTATAAGTCAGGGCACCAGTACTCTGTCTACTAGATGTAATGGCTTGGGGAGCCTTTTTCTTTCTGGCAAGATAGGCTAGATACCTTCCAGGCTTATCACAGTATTCAAATAGCTTCTGCTTCGCGAATATTATCTCCCTCTTTGCTGTTTCACTAAGTGTGGTATTCAAGGTTGCCCTAATGGGTGTGATCCGCTGTAGTTTAGTAATGGAGGGCCTATCAACATACGCTGTCTCAGCTGCCTTTAGGCGAGCCTCGAGCAGATGCTGTTGCTCTCCCTTCTGTCTTTTCCAGGCTGCAGAATATGAGACGGCCAGGCCTTGCATGTATGTCTTGGCGGTCTCCCACATTGTCGAGGGGTTACTGGCCATGTCTGAGTTGATATCCCAGAAGGTTTTAAATTCCTGCGAAAAATATTTTATGAACTTGTTATCCTTCAATAAAAAAGGGTCCATACGCCAATATCAGGGACCTATTCCATCATCACTTAACCTCCATATACACTGCAGAATGGTCAGAAATAGTTATATTATCTATTTTACTGGACAATATTGAGTGCAAAAGGTTCGAGGGGACAAAAAAAAAAAATCGATTCTAGTATGGCACTTGTATAGGTTAGAATAGAAAGTAAAGTCTCTACCCTCAGGATGGAGACACCTCCACACATCTCCCAGCCCCAACTCCCTACTCAGATCCGCCAGCTCTCATTACAATCATTACAAGATGATTAGGGGGTTAGATAGGGTTGACAGTGAGAACCTTTTTCCACGTATGGAGTCAGCTATTACAAGGGGGCATAGCTTTAAATTAAGGGGGGGTAGATATAGGACTGATGTTAGGGGTAGGTTCTTCACTCAGCGAGTCGTAAGTTCATGGAATGCCCTGCCAGTAGCAGTAGTGGACTCTCCCTCTTTATGGGTATTTAAGCGGGCATTGGATAGGTATATGGAGGATAGTGGGTTAGTGTAGGTTAGGTGGGCTTTGATCGGCGCAACATCGAGGGCTGAAGGGCCTGTACTGCGCTGTATTCTTCTATGTTCTATGTTCTATGTTCTCTCCAGATCTCAAAGATATGCCGGCAGAGCTCTGAGGTATCCTGTCTCTGGGTCAATGATACAATTAAAATCTTCCCCTATAATTGTATGGCGGGCCCCGAAAGCCATCAACTTAGAGAACATTTCCATTACAAATTTAAAAGGGTGTAATAGAGAGGGGGGGGGGGGAATAAAGATTCAAAATCCTGTATTCCTCTCCATATATTAGGGCTTTAATCAATATATACCGTCCAGACTCATCTTTTATCTGGCTTAGTATTTGGAAGGGAAGATTCTTCTGAATAAAAATGGCTACTCCCCTACTTTTTGAGCTGAAAGATCAAAAGAACACCTGGCCAAACCTGTCCTGTTGCAGCTTCGAGTGCTCCTGATTAAGTAGATGTGTCTCCTTTAAGAGAGCTACATCAACCCTTTCTTAAGGCTTGATAATATCTTTTTCCTTTTGATGGCGAGTGGCTCCCCTTGACATTCCAGGTACACCACCTAAATGAATGGCTAGCCATAATCGTACAGGCAAGCCAGAGACCCCCCAGAAGGAAGAACCCCACCTAAAAGATATTGAATACAGACCAGAAACAATTCACATGTAAAAAAAATTTTTAAAACAGTTAAATCAAAACTAAGAACTACTCCTAAATAAAAATAACAAAGTATATTTAGAGGAAAATGTTCCCCCTTGCTCACAGGGGGCACTACTACCTTCCAATAACCCTGCCATAACCTCTCCCAGCTAGGGCCCTGCCCTCGGCCCAGGCATTACAATCTAAAATAAGTAAATTCCAGTATCTTATAAAACCGAAGTTAAAAGTGGACGGCCCACCCAGCACACCTCCACTATCACCTAGATATACTTAACAAAACAGCACAAGATAAAAACATATAAGATTACAAAATTACAATCTCAGCAAGTATTAATCAACTAAATAAGAAAAAAAAAGAAACCCCACAGACATCCCCCAATAATCAGATAAACCATGCGAGCTATAGATAAGAGACTGAAGAAACAATTAGGTGTGAACCCCCTCACCTCCAAAGGGAAGATGGAGAAAAGAAAGAGGAAGAGAGGAAGAAGGAAAGATGGGGGGGGGGGGGGGAAGCAAAATAAAGTTGTTGTCCATACAATTCAAGTCCTGCAATCTATTTGAGAGCCTCCAGGAATTCTACTTATTCCAGTGATCCAAAGTTCTACACAGAACCTCCATGACTGAAGCGCTGCGTCGCCAGATATCGCAGGGAATGTCAAATATTTAAGTCTCTCAGATGCTTCTTCACCTTGTCAAATGCCCTCCTCTTGTGGACCACAACCGGAGAAAAGTCCTGAAACAATATTATCTTGGAGCCCTTGTACATCATGGGATGGGGACCCTTCCCAAAGACTCTGGAGACCTCCAGCAGCATTTGCTTTTCCCTATAAGGACAAGGCTGGGTGGGGGCGCTGGCCCAACCCGGACCTGCGTACAGCAACCCGGTGGGCCCGCTCAACCCGTACTCGGCCTGGCTCAGACTCCAATTTCAGCAGCTGTGGGAGCCATTGCTCCAGGAAATCCATAAGCTGGCCTTCCTCCTCCCATTTGGGAAGGCCCATCAACTGAATATTTTTCCGAATCGATTCTCGAGGTTGTCGATATGTTCCTCCAGGGTCTGGACTCGCTGCTCCAGAGCCCGGACGACTCAGCAGCAGTCTTCGAGGCTGTGGCCCGTTTTTCCCCCCTCCAACACGCGGCCCCAGTTTCCCGATCTCTTGGTCATGCTTCTGCAGCATTACTGAGATAGACTCCCACGTAGCCCACGTCTCCTCGATGGACGTGCCGATCTTCTCTCTGAGTTTAACGAACTCCGAGATCAAACTCGCCTCTGCAGTTAAGTCTCGCCCAGGCAGCCGTGGACTTCTCTGTTGCTGTGAATGGTGGTGGGGGCATCCCTGCCTGTTGAGGACTATGGGAGCCTTTGCCCTTAGTCATTTTTAAAAAAGCACCAAACGGTTAAAGTTTGATGCAAAATGGCTAAGGGTGCTGGGCAAAAACTATTTTAAATAATTTAACAGGTGAAGTGAGAGTGGTCACCCACTCTGCCTGAGTCTTGGGCAGAGGTCTGCAGACTCAGACCTGCTGGGATGCCACTATCTTGTATCTCCAGTCGCCACCATTTTGGATCTCCAACATTCTTCTTAAAAGCCCAACAACCAGTTAGGTTGCTAAAAATCGTAAGAAAGTAATGTGGTGCTACTCTTGCCACACAGACAAAAGCACACAGATTCACATATTTGAGCAGAAAAAGATGTTTAAAATGAGAAGCTGTTGCCAGTGAGGTTTAACATATCGATTGACCATGCATCCTCTTGTTTATCAAGGGTATTTGCTGAAATGACAAAACTAGCACCACTGCCTAATTTTTTTTTGGATCAAGGAAACTTATCTCTAACTTTGCTCACATGTTGAAGGGATAAATTGATTTGGATGTGATAAACTCAAATCTTAAATACCATTTAGCCTGTTTGCCCGAGCAGAATCTGACAGAGCACTGCCAAATACTTGAATGAATACAAGCAAAAAAGATGTTGCTGTTTGTGGACACACTTCTGATTCCACAATTAAGTCCAGTTTCTTAGAGATTTGTGTTTCAAGGTTTTAGATTGGCTTTACTATTATTTTGTACAATTTTTTTTTAAAGTAGTAAATAATGATAGAATATCAATACCCATGTTACCTTGTTAAAAATCTCACAATACCAGGTTATAGTCCAACAGGTTTAATTGGAAGCACCCTAGCTTTCGGAGCATCACTCCTTCATCGGGTGGTAGGGGAGGGCTCAATCCTAACAGAATTTATAGCAAAAATTTAAAGTGTGATGTAACTGAAATTATACATTGAAAAACTGATTGTCTGTTAAGCCTTTCATCTGTTAGAATACAGTGATAGTTTCACTTCTTTCATGTGTAAATCACAAAACCTTTTTTGGCTCCAAATCATGTTACCTTGTTCAGCTTCTTGGTTTTGACATCCACTTCTTGCTGGAGAGAACTGTATGTCTCCTTCAGCTCCAGCGTCTCTTCATCCTGAGTTTCCATTTGCTGCTGCATCTCACGTTCCCGGCGTTTCTGAACACAGAAATCAGAAGGGAAGAAATAGGAGGAAATTACTTCAAAATTTTTCTGAATGTTTTCACTCTTCACCTTGTACATGAATTTGAAAAAAAAATCATTCAGACCTATAAAGCACTTGAATGCAGTGAAAAATGCCAAGCAACATTATTAAATGAAATTTGATACGAGGAAATATTATCACAGGTGACTAAAACTTTGGTCGCTTATTGTTATACTTTTGGACAAAACTTCATTTCGAGGATGACATGGTGGATAAAATCTTTTAAAAACAAACTTTTGGCCCGAACACCGATTACTATTTCTCTTACACATGTATTCCGTCCATAATTATAATTAACCCCTTCATTCTCCGAGTACATCAGTATTCGGTGGCAGCTAAGAGATTGAGCATTGATTGCTGAAGCAGGGGAGAATTCAAGGGTCAGAAACCTGATTGGGAACAGAAAGGAAGGTTGGTCATTCTGGTATGATCAATCATGAGAGTGTTAACAGGCTTCAGACTAATTGCTGTGGCATCACAACCAATCAATCAATTTGCTGAAGTCAATGGGTGATCTGCAGGATGATGAAAGATTGAACTGCTTTCATCATTGGTTTAAGTAGTGAAAAATTACTATTAGATTAGATTAGATTACTGACAGTGTGGAAACAGGCCCTTCGGCCCAACAAATCCACACAGACCCGCCGAAGTGCAACCCACCCAGACGCACTCCCCTACATTTACCCCTTCACCTAACACTACGGGCAATTTAGCATGGCCAATTCACCTAACCTGCACATTTTTGGATCGTAGGAGGAAACCGGAGCACCCGGAGGAAACCCACGCAGACACAGGGAGAATGCGTAAACTCCACACAGTTGCCTGAGGTGGGAATTGAACCCGGGTCTTTGGCGCGGTGAGGCAGCAGTGTTAACCACTGTGCCGGCCATAACCTTGACACCAGAGAAGGTAATTGTTTAAGCTTCCTCCAGAAAAGACTCAAGACTCAACATGAACAACATGTGTAATAATGAGAAAAATTCATTTATTATGGTATTTCAAACTTGGTTGAAAATACTTATACAGTATACACGATTACTTCATATTTAAAACATTTTAATTTTATACTGATCACCTGTTAAACACAGATAGTGCAGACTGGGGTACACAAACTGTAGGTCACATCTGTGGATCACTGGACAAGCTACTGGCTCTAAGCACCTCCTCCTCCTCCAAGGGAGCAATAACCACAGTGGAGGTAATTCTAGGTTTCATGGAACTCTTGCAAGCAATGAGTCACTTGAATCAAACTGGCATACGCTACAGCAAAAGTGACAATTTTTCTTTTGTTTCTTTGAGTACTTCCCACCAGTATTCATCAAGCTGTTCTTGGGCATGTAGGGTCAGTGCCATAGGGTCAAGATCCATCACCAAATTGGATTATTTTACAAGGGTAGGCTATTTTAGAATTTAGATAAAATATTTCAAGGAACTGTGACATTTTGCCCAACACACCCTGCTGATCATTAGTTTGATTCATGCTATTTGTGTTTTCTATCAAGCAGTTCTAGACTGGTGAATGATGCCATCAGCACAGAATTCAATTATGGGTAAACTGAGCAAGAAATTAGAAATACTTGCTAAAATAAAGGAGTTAAGAATCTCAAATATGGCGTGTCAAATAAAAATTATTCTTGTCCCTAATTACAAAATAATCTTGAACTCCTTACAGGAGTGCCACTTCTAATTTGTAACAAGTTGTCATTTGGATCTTTGCTGAAGTAAAAATAGAAAATGCTGGAAATATTTAACAGAACAGGCAGAATCTGAGGAACGAGGAAGTGACTTAACTTTTCAGGTAGATGACTTTTCATTTGTCCTGATACTGCCTGACTTGCAGCATATTTCAAGAATTTCCTTTATTTATTTCAGATTTTTAGCATCTGATTTTTAGCATCAGATTTTTAGTATTTTCCTTTTGAAACTTTATTGTCTGCCTTCAGTTACCTGCTCTGCAATTTCTTGACGCCTCTGTTCCAACACCTTCTGTTGTTCGTTAGTGTGATCTACAATATTCTTGCCTCCTACAAGAAGTTTGCTTTCCATAGCCTTTTGAATGAAACAAGAAAATTATTTACCATCCAGCCTTGTGTAAATATTGTGTGCAAGTATTAACCAGTCATTTCCAAAATGGACACCTATTAATCTATTCTTTGAAACTGAAGTCTGTGACAGTTATTAGATGATAACTAAGTAGCTTAGCATCTATTATATGATCAACTAAGTAAATACGAAGTGTGGCACTGGAAAAGCACAGCAGGTCAAGCAGCATTCAAGAAGCAGGAGAATTGACATTTCGGGCATAAACTCTTCATCAGGAATAGAGGGGGCTGAGACATAATTAGGAAGGGAGATTGGGGCTGGGGGAGAAGGTAGCTGGGAAGGCGATAGGTACATGCAGGTGGGGGTGATGGTGATAGGTTGGAGGAGAGGATGGATCGGATAGGTGGGGCAATTCAAGAGGGCGGTGCTCAGTTGGAGGGTTGGATCTGGAATGAGGCGGGGAAGGGGAGATGAAGAAACTGGTGAATATCAACGTCGATGCCATGTGGTTGGAGGGTTCCAAGGTGGAAGGAGAGGTGTTCTTCCTCCAGGTATCAGGTGGCTAGGAATTGATGGTGGAAGAAGCCCAGCACCTGCATGTCCTTGATGGAGTAGGAGGGGGGACATCCTGGAGGAAGAACGCCTCATCTTCCACCTTGGGACCCTCCAAATCACACAGTATCAGCATCAAATTTCAACAGTTTCCTCATCTCCCCTCGCCCAACTTCATTCCAAATCCAACCCTCCAACTCGGCACTCCCCTCTTCAAATGTCCCACCTGTCTATCTTCCTTCCCACTATCTGACCTATCACCATCACCCCCCATTTGTATCTACCTATTACGTTCTCAGCTACCTTCCCTAAGTCCCACCTCCTCCCCCCCACCCCCTTCCTATTTATCTCTCAGCCTCAGTCTCCCACCATCCTCCAGTCACACCCCTGGCATTCCTGATGAAGGGCTAATGTCTGAAACCTCAACTCTCCTGCTCCTCGGATGCTGCCTGACCTGCTGTGCTTTTCCAACACCACACTTCTCAACTCTGATCTCCAGCATTGGCAGTCCTCACTTTCTCCCAAGTAAACATAAAGGCCAATAATATTTATTTTCTTGCATTACATTCTGAGTAAAGGAGCTGAGACTTAATTTTTAATTATAGTTTTCTTTCAATAAAACCTAGTTCAGAAAGATTTCACACAAGTGAAAACTAAAGAAAACCCAGTTACTTGATCAGGATTAGTAATGTTGCAAAAGTCATGCTCACAGCCATGAAACAATTTGTGAATTAAAGAAACATTTCACTGATTATAAATACTTCTTATTCACTCAATATTTGTAAATGCCTGCTTGCAACACCTGTTTTTTTTTTCAATCTCCCCTTCTGTTCGAGCAGAATCAGGTTTGAAAGTGGCTGAGTAGATGCGTGACATGATCAGCATAACCTGATTCAAAATGCGAAAAATAAATGCAAGATCTTTTGGGTGCCAAAAGTTTTCATTTTTAAATGCAGGTTTTGCACAATCCTTGTGACCCAATTAAGAAAATACCTTCCTAACCATTTTATTTTAATAAATCTCTGCATAAAATGGTCTTGTAATAAGCGTCCATAATCCAGGCTATTATCCAATTCTGGCACTTCACTGTGCACAGCAGATTACTGTCCACTGCAGTTGTTTTGAGTTTTTGCATAGCACCAAAGGCAAAAAAAATGAGTACTGCAGAAATAAAACTTGATAAGCTCTCATTCTGTCTAGGTACTAAATCCATTTAAAACTATTCTCCGGGGATCCAAGATGGCGGTGACTCAGCAGGTCTGAGTCTATAGTGCTCCTCCCAAGACCTAGGCAAAGTGGGTCACCCTCCTCCACCACACTCACCAAATTAATGAAAAATAGTTTTTATTTAATGTAATTAGTGGTTTAGTACTAAATTTATACAGTTCAGTCTCCTATAAAAATGACTAGGGGGGAAAGGAGCCTGTAGTTCTCAGCAAACAGGAGCACCTCCCCCACCGCAGCAGAGGCGTCTGCAGTCGCCCCGGGGGACTTACCGACGGTGGCGAGCCTTGTGGAAATAATATCCAAACTCAACGCGAAGATCGATGCTTTCATAGAAGAGTCCCGAAGTCGATGGAATTCATTCGCGGCTGCACTACAAAAGCACAGCTGAGACATCAAAGAAATTGAATGCCAAGTTGGAGGGGCGGAGCTAAAGGCCGCAACCTCCGAGGCCATTGCAGAATCGGCCCTGGATCGTGTCTGGACTCTTGAGCAGCAAGTCTGGACCTTAGAGAATCACGCTGACGACCTCAAGAATCGAGGTCGTCGAAAAAATATTCGTTTGCTGGGCCTTCCCGAACGGGAAGGCAGCGGCCAGCTTATAAGGTTTCTTGAACAGTGGCTTCTGCAGTTATTGAATCTGGAGGCTGGACCAGACCAGGTAAAGGTAGAATGGGCCTACCGGGTTGCAATACGTGGACCCGGCTCAAACCAGCATCCCCGCCCGGTCCTGTTCCAGCTGCAGAGTTATAAGGTGAGGCAGATGCTCTCGGAAGCCTCCAGAAATCTTGGGAAAGATCCACAAGCCATGACTCAAAGGATCCAAGATTAGTTATTTCAGGACTTTTCCCCAGCTTTGGTCCGAAAGAGGAAGGCGTTGATGAAGCAAAACAGTGTTTGAGAGACTTAAACATTCAATACTCCTTGTGCTACCCAGCTATACTACGCTTTAGCCATGAAAGGCTCGTGTTTAACTTCGGGTCACCGGAGAAGGCCAAGGAACCTTTGGACTCTCTTAGGCAAATTATAAGAGTTAATTGATGTTGTTTTGCCTTACCCCCACCCTGGTTTACCCCACCCCCCTTTCTTCTTCCTTTCATTATCTTACTGTTTAATATTATCTCCGGGGGGTGGGAAGAAGGGCTTATTTATTCATCCTTTACTGAGCGATTTCCTTTCCCCTTTTTTAATACATATATATAGGCCAGGAGGTCTAGTTAATGTAGATGAGGGGAAGGTGGCTACCTTATCTTATTTTATCTTTGTCTTTGGGAGCGGGGTTGTTTTCCTGTTATTTTGTATTAATATATTTAATTATTATTTGCTGAGACTGTAATTATCCAGGTGTTGGTGTGGGTGGGGGATAGGGGGATCGTGAGGTGCCTCGGTCAAGGGTGGAGCACTGGTTGGGAGAGGTTATGATGGCTTTTTTGGAAAGGAAGTGATGCCCCCTGGGAATAAGATCTCCCCCTGGGAGGAAGATCTCCATTTAAATATGTTTTATGCTTCTTTTTACTATTTAGAAATAATTTTTTTTATTATATTGATCTGAATGTACTAAAGAGCTTTTATTTTTCTGAATTTTATATGCTCTATGCTTGGGATGTTTTGGGTAAATACGGGTTTTGTTGTGATCTGATGTTACCACATTCCGAGCATGTACATCACTGCTCAATTTATGTGTTATCCGTTGGATTTTTTTTTCTCTTGAATAATGTAAGAATTTTAATGATACACTCTGGTTAGTTGTAAGTTAGATGAGTAGTTAGTTGAGTTTTATCTTTTTTTTCCCTCTTGGTATTTCTTTTTTCTTGTTTGATAGATTTTGGTTATCATTTACTTAAGATTTAACTGTATATCAATGTTTATACTTGGGTTTTTTAAAAAACTTTTCTTTTGAAAACTTGTGAAAAAAATTTTTTAAAAAACTATTCTTCATGCGCCTCAAATTTTCCACTGTTTCAGATACATTGCATCAAAATAAAGTCCGAAAATGTTGGAAATAAACAGAAGCATAGAATAGAGAAGCTGGAGTATGCCATTCAAGTTTTCTCCATTTTATTTTTCTTCATTTGTGGGATTATGGGCATCACTGGCTGGGCCAGCATTTATTGCCCGTCCCTAGTTGCCCTTAAGAAGGTGGCAGTGAGTAGCCTTCTTGAACCAAAGCAGTCCACCTGCTGTGGGTTGACTCACAATGCCATTAAGGAGGGAATTCCACGATTTTGACCCAACAACAGTGAAGGAATGGCGATATATTTCTGAGCCAGATGATCAGTGGCTTGGAGGGAAAGTTCTTACATTATTCAGGAGAAAAAAAAAGCCATCATAACCTCTCCCAACCAGTGCTCCACCCTTGACCAAGGCACCCCACGATAGGATAAAGAAAATTCAAGTATACTACTGAACTAGAACTAACAGTGAATACCCTATCCCCCCCACCCACACCAGCACCTGGATATATTTGTTCCCATCTGCTGCCCTTGTTCTTCTAAGTGGAATTGGTTGTGGGTTTGGAAGGTGCTGTCTGAAGACCATGGATGAATTTTTGCAGAGCATCTTGTAGATAGTACACATTGCTGCTACTGAGCCTCAGGTGGTAGAGGCAGTGGATGCTTATGAATGTAGTGCTAATCAAACAGGCTGTCTCCTTTCCTGGATGCTATCAAGCTTCTTCAATGTTGTTGGAGCTGCACTCATCCAGGCAAAGTGAGGTGCATTCCATCACATTCCTGACTTGTGCCTTAGAGATGGTGGACATGCTTTGGGGAATCAAGAGGGGAGTTATTCACTGCAGTATTCCTAATCTCTAACCTGCTCTTGGAGTCACTGTGATTATGTGGTGAGGTCAATTGAGTTTCTAGTCAATAATAACCCCAAGGTGTTGATAGTGGGGGAATTCAGTGATGGTAACATCACTGAATGCCATGGGGCAGTGGTTAGATTTTCTCTTATTAGTGGTGATCATGGCCTGGCATTTGTGGGGCACAAATATTATTTTCCATTTGTCAGCCCAAGTTTGGATATTGTTGCGATCTTGTTGCATTTGATCATGGACTGCTTCAGTATCTGAGGAGTCACGAATTCAATATGATCATAGTTCACCATCCAACTCAATAGCCTGTTCCGATTTTCTCCCCATACTGTTTGACCCCTTCAGTCCTAAGGAGTATACAGTATCTAGGTTTTTCTTGAAAGTCTTCAATGTTTTGTTTGAAAAATTTCCTATGGCAGACAATTTCACAGCTCACCACTCTGGTGAAGAAATTTCTCACTCAGTCCTTAAATATCTACCCTTTATCCTTAAACAGTGACCCCCTGGTCATCAAGAACATCCTTCCTGCATCAATTGGTCTAATCCTGTTAGAATTTTACAGGTTTCTGTGAGAAAATTCATTCTTCTAAATTTTAGAGAGTATAGTTCCAAATGATCCAGTCTCTCCCTTAACAACAGTCTTGTCATCCCTGGAATTGGTCTGGCAAATGTTCTTTGCACTCCCTCCACAGTCAGAACATTTTTCTCTAGATAAGTCAAAACTGTATGCAATACTTCATGTCTTGTCTTACTAATGCACTGTACAGTTGCAGCAAGATACCTCTGCTCCAATACTCAAAGCCTCCTTCTCTGAAGGGCAACATACAACTTCCTTCTTCATGCCTGCTGCACCTGCATACTTACTTTCAGCAACTGGTGTACGGGGACACCCACACATTCACTGAAGTCCCCCCCAGTCCCAATCTATTGCCATTCAGATAAGAAACAGTCTGTCTATTTTCGCCAAAGTGGATAACCTCATATTTATCTACACTACACTGCATCAGCCATGTATTTGCCAGGTTACTTAACGTGTCCAAATCACATGACACTTCTGTGCATCCCTCTCATAGTATTACGTTCCACCCAGCTTTACTATATCTCCAGGTTTGCAGATGATATGCAGTTTCCTCATTTAAATCATGAATATATTGTTATGTTGTTAAACATGTGCACGGTACCTTTACGACAGAGTGAAAGCTGAAAGCTGGCAAGCACCGATCATGTGACTGACTAGCAGTCACAGAGTGAACTGGAAAATTGAAAGATGTCACATTTGGCTGTAACCTAGATACCTCAATTGTTTTCACAGCAGTTCAAATTTAATCAGTTTAAATTATACCCCAAGATACTAAGACTCAATCGAATTTGAATTTTACTATTTTGACAACATCAAACCAATGAGACAATCCAATATTTGGGGTATTAAAAACAACCATTTTGGACAGTTAGCCAGAAAGAGCACCAACTGCCATTGAAACGACTGCTATTCATCACACTCTCTAGCAAAGGTACCTTTTCATATCAAACATATTTGCAGCAAAAGACCGAAGACAACCCAGGAAGATCTATAAACAGAGAAAGATCAACACCAGAGACAACAGCCGCTGTCTGGTTTTGAAAATTAAGTTGCTGCAAATTTAATAGAGGCTTTGTTGGATCAGTATATTGTTATACAGTGGGAAGTAGATAACAAAACTGAGAGAAAGGAGGCTTAGAACTTTAAATAGTTGTTGTTTCATGTTTACTTTTAGTGTCAAAGTGTAAAATTGATATTTTTGTTGCATAATGGAATTTGGGCACTTCTCTGTCACTTATACTTTAACAGATTACGAGGCAAGGGGAGCTTTTCTGTGGGCTTGGTTTAATTATCAGAAAGGTTTACTGCTGTGTTGTAATAATATATTGTGAATAGCTCAGCTCCAAGCATTGATGCCTACAGTACCCAACAGCTAGTCACCGCCTGCCACTCAAAGAAAGACCTATTTATTCCTCCTCTGTTTCTTGTCTGCCAACCAGTTTTCAATGGATTTCAGTGCATAAACTCCAAAACCAATGTGTTTTCAATTTTGTATACCAATCTGTTATATATAGAACCTTATCGAAAGCTTTCCAAAAATAAAATAGCTGGCTCATTGCTACAAATATTATTTTCACTTCTATTACTCGTTCTATAGTATGCTTTAGTACCACACTTTCAATTGTCTCAAGCCTTTGTTCTGAAATTCCCTCACTAAATCTTTCTATATTTCAATTCCCTCTTCATCTTTTAAGATCCTCCTCAAAATAAACATTCCAAGGCTTTAAGTCACCTTTTCTAAATATTCCTTTTGGCTCAATAATACTGCTGTGAAGTGCCTTGGGATCTTTTTCAAAATAAACCAAACCTGCAGTAATTCTGATGGTCTACCTGTAAAATACTGACCCACCTTTCTGGTGACAGACTTGCAAAACATTTTGGTTATATTTCAAGTATCAGAACTTTCAGCTTTCTGGCTTTCTCATATTTGATTAATATTTCACAATAATTAGGTACACAATATCATCAGATTTACTAGTCAATATTTTAATTTTTTTTAGTATAAAATTTTCACAGTGATTCAGAGAACAGGTTGCTTTATAACAAAGTAGTAAATGTGCCACACAGGTTACTGATTTGCAATGTTACATCATGAGTCTGTTATCCCTGCAATATTACACACTTATTAAATGTATACCTATATAAAGAATAATTGTGAATCAATACCTTACTCACATGCCATTATTAGAATCAACTACCAATTCCACTAAACCAGATTCCCACCATCTCAAATCACTCTAATCCTAGCCGCCAATATGGCAATTTCTGGCGCTCAATGAATCCTATACTTGAAGATTTATAACACTTGAAACCCTTTTTTCCCATGACCTACTTCACTTTCCTACACCCAGATTACTGGCTCTTCAAAATTTCTGTTAAATGACGGATCATGAGCAACCAAGAAGCCCCTGTACTGACAATATCAACCCTCAAACACTTTCTAACAGTTCTTACCCAACCTGAGGCAGATTACTGACCTTCATGAACTCTCACAGGCAAAATGTTTTACACTAAAACCATTCCCCAGGAGAGACAGATTTTCTACTCTTTAAAGGTCCTGCCCCTGCTGAGGAGGCTGTTCTTCTTTTGCACCTTTTACATTGACAAGCAGATGGTCATGACTTGAGTGTGAAAGAGAAAACAAGCAGGAAGAAAAGCTACAAATACAACAAATGCAAGTGAAATAGCAACTATTTTTCTGAGTTACCACGTGCATACCATGGGAAACTGACTCGCTTTCTACAGAAATATCTTACATTTAAATGCACTTTTGTCAACATCTTCTAGCATCAAATTCCTGTTCACTTTTGTAAAACAATTGGCCTCTATAAAAGTGACACTTCACAATCACATCTACTTGGCAGTGTTGCAGTACCAATAAATTATTAGAAAAATGTCAAGCTTATTCTGGACATTACAATTCTGGACATGGAAACTTACAAAAGAAAGCAAGAAAAATGTAAGTCTTTCAAAACCTCTTGTCCTCTGACCCCACTTTAACTTAAGCTTCCACTTAGCTTTCACTCCTTTGCGCATGCCCACAATTTCTAGTAGTTTCAGAAAATTTTCAGGTGATTCTACTACAAGATCAATTGAAAACTGAAACACACTTTTATTAAAATAAGACAGATAATAAGATAGCGTTTGTCAATTTGGTCACAAAGATAGGCGCAAAATCTGTTTTAAAAAAGCACAAAATTTGGTATCCAACTTTTCCCATATGCTATTATTTTGATTTCAATTATATCAAATTGGTCAGGTTAGACACCTACTCAGCCTTTTTAAAAACATTTAATTCAAAACCGAATCCACGCAGGTGTTATAAACAAACACTGAAAATACTGATAATTAAATAAATAATGAAATTCACTCATGACTTTAATTACTAAAAGCTTTAGTTATGCAATTTTAATAACCCTGATCAAATAACTCTATTGGCAACAACTAAGATAAATATTTTCAATAAAATGCTCTGCTTACCTTTCTATTAGCATGGTCCTTTAAAATAGACTTAACAACTGA
This sequence comes from Chiloscyllium punctatum, assembly GCF_047496795.1. Taxonomy (NCBI): domain Eukaryota; kingdom Metazoa; phylum Chordata; class Chondrichthyes; order Orectolobiformes; family Hemiscylliidae; genus Chiloscyllium; species Chiloscyllium punctatum. The sequence continues at coordinate 47,011,901 of NC_092775.1, read as the reverse complement.
GCAAAACTAATCAGAATTTGTTATTTGACTTATATGCTATTGAGACAGGAAATGGAAAGACATTTCAAACCAATATAATTACTCCGCTTCCTGATTCCCTGTTGACTTGAGAGAAGCAAGTATTTTAGCAATTTCCTTTCAAAGCAGTTTGAGAGACTGCGTTGAATCTCAAAGATAACAGTGTGCCAAACATTATACTTCAACACAATATGTTGCAAAGTTCTGTTTCAACTGAAATGTTTTAAAATTATTTAACCCAACTCCAAAGTATTGGCAATGACAGTTCAACTGAATCACGGATTATTGCAATACTTTATTACTATACCTTAATTTTAGTGGCAAGAGTCTCAGAAGCTTCTCTCTCTCTCTGCACATCTCCCATCTTCTTCTCTTTTTCTCGCAACAGCTTCTGTTTTTCTTCTGCCACTAAGCTGTGGTCATCCATGATTGCTTTTTTTTCTCTCTCCAGCTTTTCTTGTTGTTCCCGCCAGTATTCAGGTTCATTTTTAATTCCCTCATCCTCTTCTCCATCTCCATCATCATCTTCAATTTCCTCCTCTCCTTCTCCCCCTTGCCTCCTTCGATTCTTCTTCTTTCGCTTGCCAACACCCCGCTTCGCCAGTTGAGCTTTCAGCCGAGCTATCTCTTCCTGAAACTCTCTCAAAAGTGCATCTTTAGGATCTTCATTTACACGAGGTTTATTCTTGATGTTCTTGGCACGATTTGCATATCGTAGTGTAGTAAGTGTCTCTTCACAGTTGTAGGAAGCGGGACCAATATTTGCCACCATAACAGTCTTGGCATTCCCTCCCAATGAGTCCTGAAGCAATCGAGTTAGCTTTGAATCTCTGTAGGGAATATGAGTGCTTTTACCATCCACGAGTGCGGATATGACATTACCCAACGCTGAGAGAGAAAGGTTAATTTTTGTTGCTTCTTTTAACCGTTCACCTTGAGCTCCAGTTTTTGCTTGTCGTTCACTGCCCGCCAGGTCTACCAAATTCAACTTTCCAACACGAATATGATTCTCTCCATCAAGTCCAATTTCACTGCATTCAACAGTTATAACAAAGATGGCATGAGAACGAGAGCTATGCTCATTCATGTTCGTGGCACCAACTGATCGATTCTGATTGCCAACATTCATAACATGTTCAATTTCTTTCACATTTTTTGTCACAAAAGAAGACAGGTCTTTGACGTATACACCAGTGTCTGGCCGTTCTTTTAGCTCCAACCTTTTAGTTTGATCTTTCGCGAGTAAATCTTTTATTTCCTCTTGGTAAATCTCTAGGTATGATGCCCTTACTAAGTATTGCTGATTTTGTGATCGAGAAATATGTGTGAATATATGCTCAAAGGAATTTGGGATGACACCTCTCCTTTCAGGATCTGTGCGGACACCCTCCATAGTGTAGGTTTTCCCTGTTCCAGTTTGCCCATAAGCAAAGATTGTCCCATTAAAGCCCAGGAGAACAGATTCCACAAGAGGTCGAAAGGTCTCATCATATAATTCTACTTGTTTAGAATTGCAGTCATAAACAGCATCAAATGTGAAAGTCTTGGGTAGTTCACCTGGACCTCCTTTAGGGTTCTTCACCAGAATCTGACCTAGTTTCGCATCTATATCAACAATTCTTCCAAAGCCACCTGCAATTTCCTTCTCGTTCATTGGCCGACATCGGACAACCACCTTAACCGATTCAGAACTTTTTAACTTTGACATTGTGTGTTGTGATCAAGTTCAAATGCTAAGAAATATTCTTGACAGTGAGCAACCTGTAGAAGAGATGCAAAACTCATTAATCTCATACTAAATTCAATTAACCCACCAATAGTAAACTAAGGCAATGTAATATCTTGAAAAAACACGAGTAGTCTTCAAAATCTTCATTAAAGTTGGTGAACAGGAGGTTAATTGAAAAACTCAATAACTTGCACAATGCTTAATAGCAACTGAAGTTGATTCTATTCCTAACCAATACTTGCACCGAATATTGTAAAAATCTCCCTGCTCAAAAATATACAATTAAAACATTTTATAACATTTTCAGCATTGTTATGCCAAATTTAAACTAAAAGATTAAATCTGCCAGTTTATTTTGTTACTTATTTTCATGCCATCAATCAAGAAGTTTAAGATTTATATAATCAGACCTGGCTTTTTATTTTATCTATTCTTGAGGTACGAACATATTCTTGAGATGCTTGCAATTACTCTTGAACAACTACAGTCCATGTAGTTAATGTCCTTCCATAATGTTGATCAGTAGACAGGGTTTAAGATTTTAATGAGGACGACAACAATTTAGTACTAGCTGGGATACTGTCAGCGTCCTTTCCCATCCCATGTATTCAGCTGTCCCTTGAAGTGAAATGAACTGGCTTTAGACTGACATGTGTGATGATGGATACTTCTGGACAAAGACAAAAGTCACCCATTCAGCACTTCTGGCTGAAGATGTTTCCAAATGCTTTGCCTTGTCTTTTGCACTTTTGCTGGAATCTGCCATTATTGAGAATAGGCATGTTCATGGAACCTTCTCCTTCTGTTAGCTGCTTCAGCAATATTCTATCAACGCGGGGTGGTTACAAAACAGCACAAATATCCCTATGCTGATCCTTTGAATTACTGAGCATAGACAACTGATATAAATTGGCACTAATGCTAAAACAAGTTAGAGGCACTTTGTGCTCAAGAACCTAGAATCTTTTGTGACAGGATACAATTGGTTTGCAAAGCTTTGCGATTTAGTTGGTTGTGGAATTGCTTAAAGCTACAAACAAAATGTTGTTTTACAGGCTTGTAGGCATGCTGGGCTGTGAAGTTACACGTTTTGGTGGTATACAATTTTATTGTTGGTCCACTATCACCTGATACGCAGTTTTGAGCTACAGGATATTTATTTATTCCATCAGTTTGAACAGTGGTAGTGCCACATCTCAATGAAAGATACCCTCAGTGTGAAGACAAAACAACAGCCTACATCTTCTGGTCAACAGCCTGTGAAGTTTTCGCCCACCCAACAATACTATCCACTTTCAGCCGCATTCCGTAGTCAGGTTTGGTTGTGGAGTTGAACAGATTGAGGGGACGAGTTCGTTGGATGATTGAAAGCTAGATAGAAAGCAACAGGCATCAAATAAAACAAAACACTGCAATCAACACAAAGGGACGAGCAGTAGAAGCAGATGCTTTTAAGTATACATGCCAACTATCCCTACTATTTATATTTTAGCATCAATCATTTTGTTAAACAAATAAAGAGTCAGATCAGACTCTAAATATTAACTCGGTTTCTCTCTCCACAGATGCTGCCAGATCTTTGTTTCTCCTACATTCTCTATATTTGTTTCAGATTTACCAGCATCTGTAGAATTTTGTTTTTACTTGACTAAAACTTTTGTAATTCCCCAATCCTCCCCAATCGCACTGTTAAGCCACCCTACGAAGACAGTGGCCCAATTCTATTGAAGTTCAATCCTTCCAACCTGTACATGTTCCAACTCCACCAGAATTGTGAACTCAGTTTGTCTCTGTAGATCCTGCCAGGCCTGATCTTCTCCAGCATTCTCTATGCTTGTGGCAAGTTACAACCTTGTTCAAAAATGGTGCAAGGATAGTCCCAATAACTACCATCCAGTCAATTCAACCTCAGAAAAGCTGTCAGAAAGAACAGTCCAGGACAAAAGTAACAGTAATTTGCACAGCACAGATTAATTAAAGAAAGCCAGCATGGCTTTCTTGAAGTCAAATCTTGTTTAAATAACTTGTCTAACTATGGAATTAAAAGGGAAGTAGTAGCATCAATATGCAGTTGGCTGAGTGACAGGAACAGACAGTAGCAGTGGGGCTTGCTTTCTGGATTGCACGAAGGTGCACAGGTGGTATTCCACATTAGTCAAAATACAGTCACTGTTCTTGACCTTTATTCATGATGTAGACTTGGGTGAGGAGATTTCAAAACTCACAATTTCAAAATTCTAATGAGACACAACTTGGAAGCACTTTGAACTGTGGGGGAGAAACAATTAGATAATTGAAAAGGTAGCAAGACAGGTGGCTGGAGAACTGGGCAGGCCATGTGGCAGATAAATTTAATAGAGGCGAAGTATGAAGTAACATGCTTTGGAAGGAAAATGAGAATAGGCAATGTAAAATGAAGGATACAATCCTAAAGGATATCAGAGAGCAGATGGACCCATAGCACTATGTGAACAAATGCTTGCACATAGCAAAGAAAGTGGTTAAAAAAAATAGAAAAGCATGGTTTATAAATAAAGACACTGATTACAAAATAAGGCAATTATGAAGAACCTTAAATCACTGGTTTAGCTTCAACAGGAGCATTGCATCTAATTCTGCGCACTCCATTCAGAAGAGAGAGAAATCAGAAGGTGTGGTGGTCATTCAGCCCTATAAGCCTGTTCCACTATTGAATATAATCATGGCTGACCTGATTGTAACCTCAAATCTATATTCCAGCCTACCTCGATAATCTTTCAACTCCATGTTTAACAAAAATCTCTCTACTTCTGCCTTAAAAATATTCAAGGACTCTACTTTCACTACTCACATAAGAGAGTTCCAAAGACTCTCAACCCTCAGAGCAAAGGTTTGACCAAATGTTATTTTTAAATGGACATTTAACCAGTTAGTATCTCCTAGTTCTAGATTCTCCCACAAGAGGAAACATTCTCTTCAGATCTATCCTATCAAGACCCCTCAGGTTGTAATACGTTGCAACTAAGTCACCTCTTACTTTTCTAAACCCCAGCAGATACAAGCCTAGCCTATCCAACTTTACTTAGAAGACAACCCATACATTCCAGGTCTTAGTCTGGTAAACCTTGCCTCAAACTCCTTCAACATATTTACATCTTTCTGTAAATAAGTGACCAATACTGTACACAGTACTCGCATGCAGTCTGTGGGTGTTCTGTATAACAAATACCAAGTCCCTACTTTTATAATAAATGCCTCTCATGATAAATGATAACACTTCATTACTTTCCTAATTACTTGGCGTAGCTGCAACTATCTTTTTGTGATCCATGCGCAAGGACACCCAGGTTCCTCTGCAGCTCAGATCTGCAATCTCTTTCTATTTAGATAACATGTTGCATTCTTATTCTTCCTGCCCAAATGGATAACTGCATATTTTCCACATTATTCTCCTTTTGTCACATCTTTGTCCACTCATTTAACTACATATTTTTGTAGCCTTCTTACTTAAAATAATCTTCAACTTTCTGAGCAATTTGTGCTGTCACAAAATTTGGCAATCATGCTATCCATCCGTCAATCTAAATCATGATTATAAATTGCAAATAGTTGAGGTCATAGCACCGTGCATTACATGTTGCCAAGCTGTACTCTCTGTGGGCCATTAGCCAGCCAATCTTCTATCCATGCTAATATACTACACCAAGAAGTTTTATTTTCCTCAATAACTTTTGATGTGTCAGGTTATCAAATGCTTTTGGGAATCTAAGAACAGTACAACCACCAGTATCCCTTTAACCACAGCATGAATTACCTCCTCAAAGAACTCAAATTGGTTAAATTGGCTAAACATGATTTCCCTTTCATAAAATCATATTGACTCTGCCTGATTACCCTGAACTTATCCAAGTTCTATAACTTCGAGTCACAGAGTCATACAGCACAGGGTTGGGGGCGGGGCAGTGTTAGATGGGACTGGGGGCAGGGGGTGGTGTTGCACAGGGTTGAGGGTAGGGGGCGGTGTTGCGCAGGGTTGGGGACAGGGGCAGTGATGGAGGTGGGGGGTGGTGTTGCACGGGATTGGGGGCCGGGGGAGGTGTTGCACAGGGTTGGGGTTGGGGCCTCGCGCACTGTTTGCTGCTGCTGCAATCTCCTGAACGTGGAGCAGAGTTTAAAAACTCCAAGCCCCAGAGGAAAGGCATTTAATCGATTAACCAAATAATTGATTATCTAAACGAAATAGTGCCTGTCCATAAGATGACACAGAAACAATCCCTGTGGAACACTGCTGATGACAGGCTTCCAGTCCGAAATGCAACTCTTCACCATCACTGTCACCTGCTGTTTAGCCAATTACGTATCTAATGGCAAGCACACCCTGAATCCCATGTGATGCAACTTTACTCAGAGGAATCTTGTCAAAGACTTTACTAAAATCCAAGTAAACAACATCTACTGCTCTGCCCTCAACCACCTTTTTGGTAAAACTATGTTGACTATCTCTGATCAATAATAATATCTTCTAACCATTTCCCTCTGATTGATGTTGAGCTAACAGGTCTGCTTTCTGTTTCCCTCCACTTTTCAAATGTGAGAGATACATTTGTAGTCTTCCTACTAAATGAGGTCACCCCCAAACCAACGGAGCTTCTGAATATTAAAAGCAATGCATCAACAATCTCACTAGCTACTGGCTTTAAAACTCTACCATCAAGTTCATTTTTCAGCCCACAGCTCCAACAATTTACTCCATTATTTCTCTGACGAATGCAATCCCCCCCACCCTAAGTTTCTCCCTTTCTTTCATTTCGTGATAACTCACTGCTTCTGGAATGTTGTCCATATCCTCTACAGTGAGGATGGATAAAAAATACAAACTTAAATTTTTCAATTAGGGACATGTACCTTCAGAGTTATTCCAATACAAACCAAATTTCATCTTCAAAATATTGTTGCTGCATTTATAGGGTTAAACATATTTTGTTGGATAGAGGAAGCTGGAGCAAGTAACCATGGTAATCACAACTGTTAATATTACATCAAATTATAGAAAACTATTCCTGGTCACGGACAAATTTTACTCTCTTCCTCCATTGATGGAGCAAAGTCATTTAAGAAATAGAGGGAAAGCTAAGATGAACAAATTACAACATACTACACATCTGAGAATCTTGATTTCATTCTAATTATACTCTCAGGAATAAGAAAAGGCCCTGAGAGAAATAAGAATCACAGAATTCAAATTAAATTCTCTCACTGTTTCCTAAAGTTTCAGTACAAACCAAATAAAGCCAACATAACAAGTGAATCAAAATACAAAAAAAATTTCAACACTTCAGATGAGCTAATTCCGAAGGAGATATTAGTAGCTCACAATGGAAGTCTAGAAAATACATAATAATTTCAGTGAAATTAAGTTTTGTAGATTCTGTGGCTTCACATTGCAATGGAAGCAGTTGCAAGCAATGAGGGAATTCCTTATCCTACAGTGTATTATTTGTTTAATTTTAATGAGTAAATATGAAATCCAGATCAAAGAACCCCTGTGGTGTCAGGTAATATCCCTACTACTAAACCAGGAATCCTAGGTTAAAGTTCCACTTGGTTCAGAGATGTATAATAACATTTCTGACCAGAGTGATTCGAAAATAACTGCAAGCTGCATCACAAGTTTTTAAAAATCATTTCATGGGATACGGGCATTTTATCTAGGCCAGTAGTTATTGCCTGTCCTTGCTTAGGTAGAGCTGAATTCTTGAGTCTCCCCAGTTCATCTCATGTTCAAACACAAAGCTGTTAAGGGAGGGAGTTCCTGGACTTTGACCCAGTGACATTGAAAGTTCCATTGCTGGTGGACTCTCTGGTTTCATTCCTTGAGATTCGTTTTAGTGGTTTGAGACAACTGAATGGCTTGTTGGGCTTTTTCAGAGGGCAGTTAATTGTTAAGCACAGTGCTCTTTTCTAATCAACCCGTTAAGAGATGTCATTACACATTTCTGGAACAAATTCAATTTGAACCCAGGCTTCCTGGTTTAGTGATAGGGATGCTACCCTGCACCAAAAAGGTCCTATGATCTGGATAAATACAGTGGGAATTCCCTCATTGCTTAGAACTGTTTCCATTGCACGTAGCCAGCTAAGCAGATTTCCTTCCGAAAAGGACATTAGTGAACCAGGTAGGCTTTTCCAAAAATCAATGATGGTTTCATAGCCATCATTAGACTTTTAATTCCAGATTTTTGGTTGAATTCAAATTCCATCATGAGGAGAGATTCAGGACTTCAGATAACGCTCCCCAGCGATTACCAAGGTAGCAACAAAGCCACTAAAGTCTCGTCCCTCCAATGAACATCCTATAGATTAATGTGTGAAAGACAGATATAAATCTGGCTTCACACTGCTACGGTGTAGTTGAATCCTTGCAGCAATGTCAGAGTCACAAGATGTATTTTTTAAGCTTAGTGGAATCACAAAGTAGATTCTCAAAATTCTCACTGATATTACACACAAATGAAGACACTTGCAGTTTCTTAGAAATAAGAGTATGCACTGCAGTAAAATACAACTTTACAAATGAAGATTGTCTTCTGAATTTGCTTGCACCTGTGCTCCTGAGAGGAGGTTGTTTCCAAGGAAGCTTTAAACTGTATGTTACTGTGAGAACAGGTGTGTGGTAGAGTTATACTCACCTCAGTGCAACTGCTTTTCCAATTATTGTCACGCAGCCATGAGCAAGATTTCAGTAAACCATGACAGTGCCTTTAAAGTAATTCAAACATTAGCGCAGTGCATTCAGATAAGCATGAACACATCACAAAGTACATAAAGAATCCTAGAACTTGAAATACATTACTACAAGAATAATACAGAATGCACTGGAGTAATGATGCAAAATTCAGTGTTTAAAACACACAAAACTGGCTGGCAGAAAACCAAATTACCAAAGTAGTAGAACAACAAATGGACAGGTACTCCATGTGCCGAATACCTTCGCCCATCACTCCAACCCAAATGATCTCTCACCACTCTCGAGATGATTGTTGGGCTATCTCCAACAACTCCAACCACTCTTGGACCAGCCACTTAACTTTCTATCCCTTAACAATATTATTTATGGAGCAGCCTTCCAGTCCCCTCATCTCCACCTGCTTCCTGCTCTACATCCCACAACCAGATATTCACCTCTCAGAAAATTTCCTCAGCTGCAACTCTTTCAAAACACACCTCATTACACCTTTTGACTTGATCTTCCCAGTACAGGTACACATCACTACTGGGTTAGAAGTTCCCCCTTTACTCCTGGGGCAGATATCCTCCCTTCACATTGCTAAATTTCCAGGATTAGACACCGTCCCTCCACCTCCCACACCACTAAATTTCCAGGATTGGTCATTGTCCTTCTCCCTTTCATACCCCTAAATTTCCAGGACGGGCCATCGTCCCTGCCCCTCTCACACCCCTACATTTCCAGGAATGGACACCATCCCTCCCACACCCCTACATTTCTAGGAATGGACACCATCCTCCCCTCTCACACCTCTACATTCCCAGGACTGAACACCGTCCCTCCCCTCTCACACCCCTACATTTCCAGGAGTGAACACCGTCCCTCCCCTCTCACACCCCTACATTTCCAGGAGTGGACACCGTCTCACACCCCTACATTCCCAGGACAGGACACCGTCTCACACCCCTACATTCCCAGGACTGGACACCGTCTCACACCCCTACATTCCCAGGACTGGACACCGTCTCACACCCCTACATTCCCAGGACTGGACACCGTCCCTCCCCCCACATTCCCAGGACTGGACACCGTCCCTCCCCCCACATTCCCAGGACTGGACACCGTCCCTCCCCCCACATTCCCAGGACTGGACACCGTCCCTCCCCCCCACATTCCCAGGACTGGACACCGTCCCTCCCCCCACATTCCCAGGACTGGACACCGTCCCTCCCCCCACATTCCCAGGACTGGACACCGTCCCTCCCCCCACATTCCCAGGACTGGACACCGCCGCCCCCACCCCCCCAACATTCCCAGGACTGGACACCGTCCCTCCCCCCAACATTCCCAGGACTGGACACCGTCCCTCCCCCCAACATTCCCAGGACTGGATACCGTCCCTCCCCCCAACATTCCCAGGACTGGATACCGTCCCCCCCCCCACATTCCCAGGACTGGATACCGTCCCTCCCCCCACATTCCCAGGACTGGATACCGTCCCTCCCCCCACATTCCCAGGACTGGATCCCGTCCCTCCCCCCCACATTCCCAGGACTGGATACCGTCCCTCCCCCCCACATTCCCAGGACTGGACACCGTCCCTCCCCCACTGGACACTGTCCCTCCCCCCTCTCACATCCCTACATTCCCAGGACTGGACACTGTCCCTCCCCACTCCCACACCCCTACATTCCCGGGACTGGACACTGTCCCTCCCACCTCCCACAACCCTACATTCCCAGGACTGGACACTGTCCCTCCCTCCTCCCACATCCCTACAGTCCCAGGACTGGACACCGTCCCTCCCCCCTCCCTACATTCCCAGGACTGGACACCGTCCCTCCCCCCCTCCCACAACCCTACATGCCCAGGACTGGACACCGTCCCTCCCCCCCTCCCACAACCCTACATTCCCAGGACTGGACACCGTCCCTCCCCTCTCCCACAACCCTACATTTCCAGGACTGGACACCGTCCCTCCCCCCTCCCACACCCCTACATTCCCAGGACTGGACACCGTCCCTCCCCTCTCCCACACCCCTACATTCCCAGGACTGGACACTGTCCCTCCCTCCTCCCACACCCCTACATTCCCAGGACTGGACACTGTCCCTCCCCCCTCCCACACCCCTGCATTCCCAGGACTGGACACCGTCCCTCCCCTCTCCCACACCCCTACATTCCCAGGACTGGACACTGTCCCTCCCTCCTCCCACACCCCTACATTCCCAGGACTGGACACTGTCCCTCCCCCCTCCCACACCCCTACATTCCCAGGACTGGACACCGTCCCTCCCCTCTCCCACACCCCTACATTCCCAGGACTGGACACTGTACTCCCCCTCTCTGACACCCTCCCTCCATGTCTCTCTTTTTCTCGGACTGGACAGTCCGTGTCGGCCTGGCCACACCTTTCGGCCGGGCTGTGCGGTGAGAGCTCCACTTTGCTGCCCGCATTCACCTGAGCTTCCCGTCGGCGGCCGCCGCCTCTCCATCACCCGCGGCCTAGCAACGGACAAACAAGGCGCTCGGCCGCGCAACGGACACAAGGAGCGGGCGCCCTCTCCGCAGCGCAGGGACAGCACGGATCGCAGGGTCCGGCCTCCGAGTGCCCTTCGCCCCAAACCGGGCCAGAGAGCGACTCGAGCGAGAGGCGGGTCGAAACGTTGCTGCGGCTCTACCTGCTCCTCAACAGCGGTCAGCCATTCGCGCCGGGGACTCGGCGCGAGCGACACTGCCCCGGATGAGAAGGAAGACCCGAAGCTGGATTCGGAGCCGGAGCAGAAAACCCGGAGCTGGATTTGGAGCCGGAGCAGAAACCCTGAGGAGGATTCCACCCGGAGCAGGAGCGGGAGCTGGAGCTCGAGCTCGAGCTCATCACGTTGCTTTGATCACCAGTGTTTTCCTTGCCAAGTGGCACACTTTACTACTTTTTTTTGACGCCCCTTCCAAAAAATACAAAATCAGGTAAGTTATCCCAATACCATAAAAGAAACAAAAAAGTGTTCCCTTTTAACAGCAACACAATTTCTTCATTCAGAGAATCACAGAATTGCCCCAGAGCCAATTCAACCCATCAAGTTGTAATGATCCTCCAAAAGGGCATAATGACTGCGTACAGTTCTCCTGACTTTTTAAAATTTTATTCTAGGTATGGTTTCTATTCTAATAATAATGTATTGGTTTCTGAATGCCTTGGTTGAACCTGCCTCCACCACAATTCAAGGCATTGCATTTTCAGACCCTCAGTTCTCACTGTGAAAGAGATTTACCCCCAATGAATTTGCTTCTTTTGAACATTATTTTAAACCTATTCTTTTATGAGTTCAAACAGCTTCTCACTTAATGCTCTGTACAGACTTCTCATAATATTCAAATCTTTTACCTAATTGCCTTTTAGCCTTATTTTCTCCAAGGAAAACAGTACCAACTTCTCCAATTTTTCATCATACTGAGATTTGTCATTGCTGGAACTATTTCTTCAGGCAGCTTAGGAAATTTGGCATGTCCAGAATGACCCTCACCAACATTTACAGATGCACCACAGAAAGTACACTACGCAGGGCATATTGGCCTGGTACAGCATCTGCTCTACCTAGGACCTTAAGAAACTATTGAAGTTTGGCTGCCCAGACCATCTTAGAAACCAACCTTCCACCTGTGGATTCCAGTTACACTTTTTGTTGCCGGAGAATGGCTGCCAACATCATCAAAGATGCCTACCACACAACCATGCTCTCCTACAACCTTTTCCATTGGGCAGAAGACACAGAATCTTGAACACAAGCACCAACAGTTTCAAGAACTGCTTCCTCCCTGTTGTTATTAGACTGATGAACGGACTCTCTCTAATTTCAATTAATGTTGATCTTGTTAAGGTTGATCTTGCTTTGAGCACCTCCTGTGTAGTGTAACCTGTGTGCCTCACTTTGTCTAAGCACCCTATAATCTGTATGTACTTGGTTACTATGGTCTGCTTGTACTGCTCACAAACAAATCTTTTCACTGTACTTAGGCACACATGACTACAATAAGTTAAACCAAACCAAATCAAATTTATGTAAACCTCTTTTGCTGTCTCTCTCCAGTGCATTCACTTCCTGAAGTGTGGCTCCAGAACGGAACACAATATTCCAGTTGACTTGTGTCAAAAACAAGTATAGCATAACCACCTTGCTCTTGTGCTTTATGTTTTATACTTTATTAATAATGTTTAGAATTCAGTATACTATGTTAACTGCTTTCTACTTGTCCTGTCATCTTCAATGACTTTATGCACATATATACACAATTTAATCTGCTCCTTTAGACTTAAAGCCCGATGTTTATTCTAATTTACTCTGTTCTTTGTATCATTCAAGCTCCTCCACAGTGAACTGCCCTCTATCTGTTCACTACAACAACTTGTCAATGTCTTTTATTCCCCTCATACTTGACAATGTTTCCAAGTTTTGAACAATTCAAAAATTATGCAATTGCTCTCACACACCATGGGACAATTGTTTATTAGTATACGTGTGGAGTATGTACAACCTCCCTGTGTATGTGTGGGTTTCCTCTGGATGCTCCAGTTTCCTCCCACAATCCAAACAAGTGCAGGTTAGGTGAATTTGCCATGCTAAATTGCCCTCAGTGTTAGTGCATTAGTCAGAGGGAAATGGATCTGGGTGGATTACTTTTCTGAGAGTCATTGTGGACTTGTTGGGTCAAAGGGCCTGTTTCCACACTGTAGGGAATCTAATCATATCAATAAAAGCAACGATACCAATACTGCATCCAAGGAACACCACCACAAGCCTTCCTTTATTGAGAAAAATATCCATTAAACATTATTTTCTCCATTTTCTATCATTCAGCTAGTGTTGTTTCCATGATCCCATGTCTCCTTTATTCCATAAACTCTAACTTTATTTACATCATCATGTAGAACTGTATCAAATGACGTTTAGAATTCATGTACATCAAACCAACAGCATTATCCTCATCAATCCTTTCTGTTTTCTCTTCAAATTTGTAAGCCAGTTGAACATTATTTTCCCTGTAAGAAATTCATGCTGACTCTCATTATTTAATCATCATTAATTCATGTGACTAGACTTTTTGATGGCTGAATTATCATTTCTGAAGTATTGATGGGAATTGTGTATGGGGACCTTGTGGAACCATGATGCAACACACACTGAATGAACTACCCAGTCAAGATTTTGCTGGACAATTTCCCTGTTCTCCTAGGTTCCTGTTCCCTGCCACCAAAAGTATCCATTTAAAGTGGAGGATTTGGAGGATTCTACTGCACTTAGTAAACAACTACTCAGGAAATGTAGTGCATTAAACATCTAATCTAAGACATGAACTGGTGGCATCTGTTAGTCTCATGAGAACATGGATCTGCACCTGGAAAGTCTTGCTTCTATGTTGATAGAGCAGTGTCTGTTGTGGCTGTAGAGGCCCACACTGGAGTGGCAGTCTTGACTGCAGCAACTGCACTTGTAGGTGTTGACTTGGTGCTGTTTTATTGGTGGGTGTGCTTTTCTTCAAAGCCTCAGCTTCTCTCCTCTTTTTTGACTTCTGCATAATTCCAGCCTCCAGTGAGAGTGATCACTTGCAAAGTCCTCCCACTTCTCGACGTTCATGTTCAGTGACTTTAGGTGTCTCTTGCAGAAATCTTTGAAACGAAGATGGGGCTGCCTTTGTGCTCTCTTGCCGGAGGCCAGTTCCCCATACAGCAGGTCTTTCGGGATCCTCCCACCTGACATGCGGTGTATGTGGCGCACCCAGCGGAGACAGCGTTGTTGGAGCAGGGTGAAGAGGCTTGGTATTTGGACTCGGTCAGTCCACTTGATGTCCAGGATGTGTCTCAGGCTGCGAAGGTGAAAGGTGTTGAGACGCTGCTCTTGTCTGGAGTAGAGGCTCCAGGTCTCACTGCTGTAAAGCAGTGTGCTGAGAATGCAGGCCCTGTAGACTGCAACCTTGGTGTGCGAAGGTGACGATGATGACGAATCTAAGGCATAGGTAACTGTTAAACTGACCCTCTCAACTTAATACACACACCCCAAACTACATGTCCTCCAGACCTTTACTATCATCCTGAGACCTGATCCCTCACCCTTTCCCACATTGCTTGTGGGCAGCACGGTGGCACTGCTGCCTCACAGCGCCAGAGACCTGGGTTCAATTCCCGCTTCAGGCGACTGACTGTGTGGAGTTTGCACGTTCTCCCCGTGTCTGCGTGGGTTTCCTCCGGGTGCTCCGGTTTCCTCCCACAGTCCAAAGATGTGCAGGTGAATTGGCCATGCTAAATTGCCCGTAGTGTTAGGTAAGGGATAAATGTAGGGGTATGGGTGGGTTGCGCTTCGGCGGGGCAGTGTGGACTTGTTGGGCCGAAGGGCCTGTTTCTACACTGTAAGTAATCTAATATAATTAATTCCCCCATTCTCCTGCCATCAGACCTGAATCACTCTCCCACACAGCCAGAGCAAGATCCAACACCATCCTCCCAGAACTTGACCCTTAATTTCCTGTTCTGGACCTATACCTATGCTGCCCTTCCATTGGACCCAATCACTGTCTTGCTGCCAGACCCACCCCCATTTCCAGGAACCAATATCCTCTACTCCCTCCAGGACCAGACACTACAATCCCTGCCCCAACATTTTGCCCTGACTTCAATTCTACTTAAAACACTCCATCACTTATCTGCTGCCCCTTGCCACCTCGCACCCTACACCTCCAACTGCACTACTCTTTCACAGGAGCTTTCAATGTCATTGTCTGTGTTGCTGGACCTTTAGATTTCAGAATTGGACAGTGAACTGCTGTAATAAAAGTGAGTGTAGTTTGCCTATCCCTGACTGTTCCGCTCTGAGTAACTTGTCACAATGGAAGTATGGCTCCATATTTCTTATGAAGCCCAATTTAGAATCTCCTGTCCGAAATGTAGAGCTCTTTCATTACAGGTATTGAAGGAGCAAAGTGATAATCTGTGTGAGATTGCCACTCCTTAGAAATTCCCACCCATTAGTAGAAAAGCAAATAGAAGAAGCTAGGATGGAATATGCAAAGAGATTTGCTGCCAGCATTAAGTGAATCCTAAAGTCTTCTATTGGACTCAAAGCAAACAAAAGTGGCAAAACTGGGGACAATTTGGGACTAAAAAGCTGATTTACAAATGGAAGCAAGGGGAATTGCACTGTGGGAATACTTCACTTCTTTCACTATCCCAGTCCACATTCAGATATTGTACAATTTAACAAGTCTATAAGGTTCACACCAATCCCTTTGATTTGATTTACTAGATTTAAACAATCCTTGGATAAGCGCATGGATGATGATGGGATAGTGTAGGGGGATGAGCTGAGAATAGTTCACAGGTCGGCACAACATTGAAGGCCGAAGGACCTGTTCTGCACTGTATTGTTCTATGTTCTATTGTCACATGTATTGGGATACAGTGATAAGTATGTTTTGAATGTAATGCAGACAAATCGCACCTTACATAAGGACATCAGTGTAATAGAATAGAATGCAGAATACAGAAGATACAGAGAATGATCAATACTGATTTGGGGGGAGCTCTGTTCATAAGTCTGAAACAGTGGGGAAGATGCTGTTCTCAAATCTGTTGACATAGATTTTCAAACTTTTGTATCTTCTGCTTGATGGAAGAGGGTGGTCAAGAGTATACTCTGGTAGGAGGAGTCATTAATTGTGTTGGCTGCTTTCCCAAGACAGTGGAAAGTGTAGACAGAGTCAATGGAAGGAAGGCTGGTTTATGGCTGCATTCACAACCCTCTTTAATTTTGTGTAGTTTTGGGCAGAGTAGTTGCCATACCAAGCTGTTATGTATCCGGATAGGAGGCTTTCTATCGTGCATCTACAAAAATCAGTAAGATTCATTTCGGATATATCCATAATTTTCTTGCAAATTTGTTATGATCGTGAATCTTTGGAATTGTCCATCCCACGGAGTTGCTGTTGTTCCATTCTTGAAAATGTTTTGAAGCTGGGAAGATAAAGTGATGTAGGGTGCAGACTGCAAGGTGGAGTTGAAGGTGAAGATCAGAAATAATGGTGTTGAATAGTGGGGGACGAGAGCTGTAATTTAATGTTATACACACTACCTAATAAATGCTGTGCCCACCTGTCACAAAAAGTAACAGATAAATATCACAGGTTGGGAAGTTATAAAGGAAAAGCTACTGTGATCTTGTTTTCCCTCCCTGAGGAGTACAAAGCTGTTTTTAACGTAGCGCTTCTTTCCACATTTAGAAACAACAGGGACTGGCGGGTGTTTTGGTTGCATGCAGGTTGTAGTGTGGCTACAAATCTGTCGCTCGAGTGAAGGAGATGGATTTATTTCGGGAGAACGGGGAACTCGGTCAGTCACATACCAGCATCACTCGTAGCCATTCTGCTGTTAGATACCAGGCAAGGTATTTGGAGCAGACGGTGCAAATGGATTCAAGAGGCAGTTGGAAATATTTCTTGGCAGAGAACAATATTTGCAGAGCATGAAGTGAAATTTTAAGAAGCGCCCTATTAACGCCACCAAAGAATACTTGGGCGCAAATGTAGTTTCCACGGTTTTAACTGCTGGTTAAAATAAATCACCCCAGAACACGGCCCCACCGTAAAACTGGCCACCCTCCCAGAACAGAATATAACATCTAGTTAAGATTCTGCTGTGTATATTGCTTTGTGATTGTTCGAGTGGGATCTTCCAAATAAACTTGTTTATTTATTTTAGGTGCAGTAACACTAGTTTGCATGTTTTAAACTTGTTTTAATCGTCATTTTAATTTACGAGGTAGCCGACGAGTATGCACTAATAAAAAGACTAAACATCTCAGTCTCATTTCTTCAAGTTGTTTTCAGAGATTTAAAATCGGGTTACTGATGAACTAAAAATGTTTATTTGTTGTTGCCATTCCCTACACATAAAATAAAAGTTTTAGTGCCCGAAAGATTCAACAATTAGAGTTTTAATATGTTGTCGGTTGCAGTCACTTAATTTAAAATTTTACTTTCGATAGAAAAGAGAACCATCACTTCAAAGAACCAAAATATCATCCAGGATTTTCAATCGTCACAGCGTTAAGGAAACCTTTAAATAAACATGTTTTCACCAGCAAACTTATTTTATAAGGGACCCCGTATTCCTAAAAAGAACGATCAACTTAACTTCAAGAGCAACTTGTGGTATTTTATAGAGAATCTTAAGCCTGTTACACAGAAAAAAAAAATCAAATATTCAACTTTTCTGTTTCTAATCCTAAATCTATATTACAATGATAGTGATTGGCCAAATAGGAGAATGAAACCTTCAATATTTGCTGTTTCCAGGAATGTACCCGAGCTAAATTGTCCATCGAAAATTTACAGTTACATTTCCGTTCTCACGTCTTTAGAACATCCCATAGGGCTTCACAGCCAACGAGGTACATTTTAAGTTTAGACACTAATACAACGTAGGGAAATTTAGCAACAAACAGCAAAGAAGTAAATTGCAGAAAATCAATAATGTTGGTGGATAAATGTTGACCAAGAGAACTCCATTGCTTTCTTGAAATATTTCAATGAATTTTTTAGAGTTGCAATAAAGAAAACGCTCTGTACACCGGACGTTGTTTCATGGCACATATGTTTTATGTTACGTTCTGTGAATAGACGTATACTTGTCTTTAGAGATTCAGAAAGTTGTAACGAAACGTGTTGTTTGGACTTATAGCTGTGGATGGACCTGACTTCTTTAGCCATATGTATTTGAGAAGACAAAATGGAGAAGGTATCAGGACAATTATCATTGGTGGCTTCTGAAAATTTGAGTATGTGCAATGATGATAACCCTTTTAAGGCCGATGGGAAGTAATTAATTAATCGCCACATGAGGGTCATTGAGTATGAGTTCCTTGGTAACACGCATTCACGTGCCCAGTTGGAATTCATCATCATTATACAGCAGATTTAGGTGGTCTTCTTGTGACACAGAGATAATGTCCCAGAACCTGGGTTCAAGTCCCACTTGCTCCATTTTGGTCTGGTTGATTATGGAAAAAAGGTTAAATATAAAAAAAATCTCGTGATGGGTTTGTCAAAGTGTCTGCACTGGGACAGGACTAGCCCAAGTACACCATGAGTGACTCAGTTTTGGTGTTCAACAATAAACAATGTACCTTTCCAGTCAGGCTTCCTGAGTTATTAGAGTAATGACAAGATATTTTGTGTTTCTTTCTTGGAGTGATGATGCTGGGAGTGTAATGTAATTGAGGTGACAATTAATCAACTCTTCACCATGAACATTTCCTAACTATTCTATCTCTATTTTGAGTACACTTTATGCTTAGGTAGAAATTAACATTGCATTATTTTGCATCTCAATTTATAGCAAACAATTGAGTCAATATGGCCATTCCACAAAGTGAGTTTACTCAAAAAATATAAATCAGGTTGCAACACCATGGTGTGAAATCTCTATTCTGTGTCCATATCAAGTGCAGGTTCATGATGGGGAGGGTGTAATACGTATTGGAGAGTATAGTGCTGGAAAAGCACAGCAGGTCAGGCAGCATCCAAGCAGCAGGAGAATCGACATTTTGGGCATAAGCCCTTCATCAGGAAGGGCTTATGCCTGAAGTATTGATTCTCCTGCTCCTCGGATGCTGCCTACCTGATATGCTTTTCCAGCACGACACTGTCAACTCTGATCTCCAGCATCTGCAGTCTTCACTTTCTCCTGGACTGCCATACCTAAAATGGTAAAATTAAATCAGGATCGTTGTGTCTTTCTGGCAGAGTAATTTAAATTAAATCTCTGATCCAGTAATGATTCCCATCTGCATTCAATGAGGACAAAAGCTTACAATAAAATTAGATAATTATATATACAATGATATAAAACTGCATGATGGAAACTTAAGCCATTCAGAAAATTAGCTTAAAATACTAACATGTCATTAGTACATTCTTACTGTGGCCCACTTGACTGATAAGAGAGGTTAAGTAATTCCTTTATTTTTCCACTCCTTCAAGAGATGTACTTACATGAACACTGTTGTTACCAGAATAACTGGAAATCCCATAGTGTATATATAAAATTCCTGTGGTATACTTTTCTGTGGTGGCCTTCTGCCACAGTGATAGTTTTAGCCTCTGGGCCAGAAACTTTGATTTCAAGTCCTAGGTTGAGTCTTGTGGTCCATGAAGAGACAGTAAGTTGATGACACAGTTAACAAAGGAACACACTTTTCTATAAAAAGTAATAATTTTTCAAAATTACATATGCGTTCCATTTTTTGCAGTTTCTTTAAGTAAATGCATTTCAGATGTCAGACTTCATACTTTTTTTGGGGGAAGTCAGATCCTATTTATTAAAATGTCCAGGCTGCTGGTAGCTGGGATAGGACAGGAACATAGCACTTAGAACAGGAGTAGGTCATTTGACCTTTTGAGCTTGCTCCACCATTTAGTGGCCAATGTCTTGAACAGCCGCAACAACTTAAAGAAGGATGTGAAAGCATTGGAAAAGGTGCGGAGGAGATTTACCAGGATGTTGCCTGGTCTGGAGGGAAGGTCTTATGAGGAAAGGCTAAGAGACTTGGGTCTGTTCTTATTGGAGAGAAGAAGGCTAAGAGGGGATTTGATAGAGATATACAAGATAATCAGAGGATTATATTGTACGAGGAAGCCTAGCTACAAATTATGGGGTGATAGATTTAAGACAGATGTCAGAGGCAGGTTCTTTACTCAGAGTGGTAAGGTCGTGGAATGCCCTGCCTACCAATTAGTTAACTCAGCCACATTAGGGGCATTTAAACCATACTTGGATAAGCACATGGATAATGATGATGATGGAATAGTGTAGGGGGATGGGCTTAGATTAGTTCACAGGTTGGTGCAACATCGAGGGCTGAAGGTCCTGTTCTGCGCTGTATTGTTCTATGTTCTATATTCTGTATGTTCTAACATGATCTCCCAATTCCAATACTCAAAAACTGACCAATAAAGGCAAGCATACCAAATGCCTTCTTCACTATTTTGTTTACTAGCAATTCTACTTTCAAGGAATTTTGAACTTGCACTCCTATGTCTTGTTGTTCAGCAAAACTTGCCAGGATCTTACTATTAAGTGAATTAGCTCTGCTCTGATTTGCCTTTCCAAAACTCAGTGTGTCACATTTATCTAAATTATACTTTATCTGACACTCCTCAGCCCACCAGCCCATCTGATCAAGATCCCGTTGTACACTGAGGTAACCTTTTTTGCTGTCCAATTTTGGTGTCACCTGCAAACTTACTAACCATACCTCCCATGTTCACAACCAAATCACTTACATAAATACAAAAATCCGTAGACCCAGCACCGATCCTTGTGGCACACCACTGGTCACAGGCCTCCAGTCTGAAAAGCAACTCTCCACCATCCCCTCTGTCTCCTACCTTTGAGCCAGTTCTGTATCTAAGTGGCTAGTTCTCCCTGTATTCCATGTAATCTAACCTTGCTAACCAGTTTATCAAGAGGAAATGTGTCGAACACTTTACTGAAAAATGTGAGGATTGCAGATACTGGAGACCAGAGTCGAGAGTCAGGCAGCATCCAAGGAGCAGGATAATTGACATTTTGGGCATAAGCCATTCATCATGAACACCTTTTTTTTGAACACCTTACTGAGTCCCTACAGATCACATTCACTGCTCTGTCTTCTTCAAACCTTTTCATTAGTTCTTCAAAAAACTCAGTTAAGTTGGTGAAACACTATTTCCCACTCACAAAGCCGGGTTGACTATCCCTAATCAGTCCTTGCCTTTCCAAATACATGTAAATACTATCCCTCAGGATTCCCGAGGACAACTTGCCCAGTTGTTGACAGGCTCACTGGTCTCTAGTTCCCTGGCTTTTTTAAAATCACCGATCTTAAAGAGTGGCACCACATTAGACAACCTCCAGTCTTCCACCAGCTTACCTGTGGCTATCAATGATACAAATATCTCAGCAAGGGTCACAGGAATCACTTCCGTAGCATTCCACAAAGCTCTGGGGTACATGTCATCAGGTCCAGGGGATTTATCCACCTTTATGTATTTTAAGATGTCCACCACCTCTTCCTCTGTAATGTGGACATTTTTCAAGATATTGTTATTTATTTCCCCAAGTTCTCTAGCTTCCATATCCTTCTCCACAGTAAACACTGATGCAAAATACTCATATAGGATCTCCCTATCACCTGTGGTTCCACACATAGGTGGCCTTGTTGATCTTTAAGGGGCCCCATTCTCTCCCTAGTTACCCTCTTGTCCTGAATGCATTTGTAGAATCCCTTTGGATTGTCCCCAATCCTATTTGCCAAAGTCCCCTTTTTGTTCTCCTGATATCCCTCCACCCTGTCTCATTGTCAGGAGAGGGGACTTAGACTGGGGTCAAGGTTCCCTCCATCCTTGTTGGCATGCCTTCAAATCTGGAGAACAATAGTTTGTGCGAAGGAGGACAGATGTATGCAGTTCTCCAGCAGACCCTGAGGATACTGGACCTCGCTGTCCATGGCAACTACTAAAGGTTGATGGTGGCAGACAGATAGTCACATGACTTGCAGCACCACTTGAACTTCTGGGCAGTGTGGCCCATTGCAACTCATATGCCTATCTGCCACTGGTGTTACTTCATTTGGATGAAGTCCCTGATGCCAATACCACAAGGTCCTAGCTTGCCTGGGCAAAGCAGGTCCCTGGCCTCAGGCGGTCGCCCAATGTGAGTGCTTTGGGCTGTTTCTTCCTTGGACAGCTGCAGAGTTCGTGCTTTCACACGCTCTATAACTGTGCTGGTGGGGAATTCAGTAGGCAGTCTTGCCGAGGTTTCTTCTGAGGTATTTTCATTCTCAGTACTAGGAGGCTGCTGCCAGCTGCTTCTTAGCAAATGCCATTAGGAGGGTTGTGGAAGCTCCAGGACAGAGATTTAGGGACAGAGATTTATCACCCTCCTACTCCACAAAACATATAAACATGCAAAGGAAAAGGGGGCAATGAGTGCGATTACACAGCTGTTACTGTTGGTGCAGTGGAGTAAAGGTGGCTACGTAGGCAGCCCTGTGAGGGTGTTCAGGGTTGGTGCTATGAGGGCTGAGAGGAAGAGTTGGTGAAGGAATGCATTGCAGACAATTGTGAGGGCAGTGGGCCATAAGCCTTGGTGTGAGGTGTGTGTATTGGCATTGATCAATGGTGTTTGAGATGGCAGACAGAAGAGTGTGGCACTTATTCTGGCACAGCAGAGAAGGTCATTGACCTGCAATGCTGCCTGCTCTTCCATACCTTCCAGGTGGCACTGACCATGGTGGCTGTTCTTCTATACCTTCAAGATGGCACTGACCCTGCTGATTGTTCTTCCAAACCTTCCAGATGGCACTACCCCTGGTGACTGTTCTTCTATACTTTCTAGGTGGCACTGACTCAAGTGCTGATCTCAGACCAGACTTCCAAACTTCATTGGCAGCCCTCCAGAAAGAGGACACCATTTGTTGCACCACCGCATCAACCAGGGACCTTCAAGTCCCTGTTGGAGAAACACAGTGCCGGTTTCCCCTTCTACGACTTATTCAGATTCAGTCAGTCAACTAACAGGGCAGCTTCAGAATGCCAGTAGTTACCTGGGGCACAGCAATGACATGGATACAAAGGATGCTTGTGTTTTGGCAGATAAGAGCTGGATGGTGAATTATTCAAAAATGGCAGGTGGTGAGATGAGACGGACATCTGATAAGAGATGCCATTGGGCATTGTGGGTAATTAACAAGGCAAGTTTGATAACAATAGGGCAAGGAACTTGAAGCCCTCCAAAAATGTGACAAAACTTGAACTTAGCCACAAAGATCTGAAATTCAGCACAAAGAGTGTACAAGAGTCTGTAGACAGGTTACTGAGTGGGCAAAAATTTGAAACATAGAATATAATGTAGGAAAATGTGAGTTTATGCACTTTGAAGGAGGAATCGGGTAAACTAAATATTATTTAAATGGAGAACAATTACAGAAATCTGTAGGATAGTGGGATTTAAGGTCTTGTGCATAAATCACAAAAATTTGCATACAGGTTCAGCAAATAGAATATTGATATTTGTTTTAAAGGGAATAGAATGGAATCATGGGGAGGTTTTGCTAAAGTAAATTAAGGCAATAGTCAGCTCAAGCTGGAATACTGTCAACAGTTTTGGTTCCCTTACCATAGGAAAGATTTACTTTTTCCAGCTATAATCAGTTCCGAAGAAGGGTCACTGAACCTGGAACATTAACTCTGATTTTTGTCCACAGATGCTGTCAGACCTGCTGAGCTTTACCAACAATTATTGTTTTTGGTTTTGATTTCCAGCGTCCGTAGTACTTTTGGTTTTTTTGTTTAGTGTTTAACTCAATGCCACATCTCTTCCAGGTATGCCCATGTGAATAAGTTCTGGTTCTCTCTGACAGGATTTCCATTCCAATTGTTTCTTTTGTTCACCATCATTAATTTTGCTGTTGCTTCTGGTGATGGACAAGGTATTTGCCAAAACTCAATTCCACAACCACATCACATTTGTCAGTGACTGTGTGTGGCTCAGACTTGATCCATTTCGTCCTTCATGTTTTGAATCCACCCAGGATCATAGGTTTCTCTGTGATACTCATTGTTCCTCAGGCAGTTATTCTCACCACATCTTGAGATCCACATTATCACCAAATACACATTCTCAACCTCCCTCTCCATCAGCATCACTTCATGCTGGCTCAGAGCTACCTCTCTCCCCAGTTCCACTTCACCCTCTGGCTCATTCGACATTCTAATAAGACGATTTTCCTTTACCTTTCAGGAATTGAGGCACATAAGATGCAATAACTCAGAGATCTCCAAGCCCCTTTGGAACCTTCCTCCCCTCCCCTTCCTTCTGACTCCACCTCCTGTTCCAATCCCACCTCCTGTCATATATTTACTGTCCCTTCTAACCTTACACACTCTTATGCTGAATGTTCTGTGCACAGCAAAGCTCTCAGTTTTATCCTTCCACATTCCCACCTTAATGAATTTCAGGCAAGACATGACAAACTCTTCTACCGTCATCTTTGTGCCCATTTCTTTGGACAACAGTCCTTTCCCTGTCCCACAGACCACTATACCCAGCTCCAACACTCTCCCTTCACCTCGACCCTTGTCTCTGGTCTTTTACCTGCACTCAACCTGTTCATCAAGAACTGCCGACATGATATTGGTCACCTCAATTTCTCTGCCCCCTTCTTACCCATTCCAACTTATTTCCTTTTGAATTGACTGCACTCTGTGCTCTAGATCCAACCCTGACTTTGTAATTAAGCCTGCTGACAAAGGTGGTGCTGTTGAAGTCTGTTGGATCGACTCTAGTACAAAGACTGAGCAGCAGCTCTCAGCTATCTCCTCTTATCTCCCCTTGGACCATGACCCTATGATGGAACATCAGACCATTGTGCCAACAACAGTGACCAACCTCATTTCATCTGATGATCTCCCCACCACACCCACAACCACTGCCTCCAACCTCATAGACTCCCAAATCTGCACAGCTCACTCTTACCCAAATCCACAAACAGGACTGTCCATGCAGACCTATTATTTCTGCCTCCTCCTGCCCACAGAACTCATCTCTTCAGACTTTGACTTGATATTTTTCTCCCCTTGTCCTGACCCTTCCGTCCAGTCCCTTCCCACTTACATCTGTGAATTCCTCAGAGTTACCAGTTTGCAGGCTTCAGCTGCCACCTCTTCACCTTTACACATCCCTTTACACATCCATCCCCCACCAGGATACTATCAGGACTCTTCCTTTCTTCATGGGAATAAAAGGCTGAACTGTCCCCATCCAGCACCACTCTCCTCCACTTGGCCATGCTCGTCCTCACTCTGGATGACTTGTCTTTTAACTTCTCTCACTTTCTTCAGGTAAAAGGTGTGGCCATGGGTATTCATATGGACCCCAATTATGCCTGTCTCTTTGTGGGGTACGTGGAACATTCCTTGTTCCAGTTCTACACCATGCCCTATCCATAACTCTTTCCCCGGTAAATAGATGACATTATCAGTGCTGCTTCCCTCTCTTGTCCAAATTAGAAAAGCTTATCTATTTCGCTTCCAATTTCCACCCCAATCTCATCTTCACCTGGTCCGTCTCTGATTCCTCCCTTTCCTTTTTTACATCTCTGTTTCAATTTCTGAGGATAGGCTGGCCACCCATATCCACTATAAACCCAACGATTCCCACGATTACCTGGACTATAAATCTTCACACCCCACTTCCTGTAAAGGCTCGATTCCATTCTTTCAGTTCTTCTATCTCCATTGCATCTGTTCCGATGATGCCAAATTCGATAAGGGGGCATCCGAAATGTTCACTTTCTTCCTCAACCGAGGATTCCCCAGCACTGTCGTTGACAAGGCTCTCAGCTGGGTCCAATCCATCTCCCGCAGTTTGGCCCTCACCCCGTCTCTTCCTTCCCACAATAGTGATTGTGTCTCCTTGTCCTCACTTACCATCCCACCAGCATCCACATCAGTAGGATTATTAGCCACCATTTCTGCCACCTTCAGCGGGATGCCACCATCAGATGCCCATTCTCTTCCCCTCATTTGTCAGCCATCTGAAGGGATAGTTCCCTCTGGGATATCCCAATTCCTTCCTCCCTCACTCTTGACACTGTCCTACAGCTTCATGGTGCCTTCCTCTGCAACCACAGAAGATGCAACACTGGCTTATTTACTTCCTCCCTCCTCACTTTACAGGCTAAGCGGTGTTTTTCCTGCACTTCACACAACCTAGTCTACTGTATTCGCTGCTCATAATGTGATCTCCCATACATCAGGAAAATGGAGGGCAGGCTGGATGCCCCCTTTGCAGAACACTTACCTTCTGTCTGCAAAAAGGAGCCTGAGCTCCAATTGCCTGTGATTTCAATATAACTACCCTGTTCCCTGGCCAACATCTCTGTCTCAGGCTTGCTGCAGTGTTCCAGTGAAGCTCAGCACAAGCTGGAAGAACAGCACTTCATTTTCTGCTTGGGATCTTTGCAGCCAGAAGTTGGCAGGATTTTCCAACCCTTGAATTGAATGCTGCATGACTCTTTGTCTCCTGTGTCTGAACTTACAATGTATCTGCATCTGGCGCTGAAGGTAAAAGTATCCTTTCTGATGATTTACATGCCATAAAATTACAAACCTTTTAATTTATGAGTGGCTTGATGACTTTATTGCTCAAAGCACACAAGGGAAATCTTCCCTTGCAGTTTTCAAATGATGGGATATGTCACCAGCATGAATATTTGTAAAATGAGGGATAATCAAAAAAAAATTGACAGCTGTTGGAGAACATTAATGAAAATCTTCAGAAATTTAATTGGAATACCTTGTATATCTTCAGAAACAAATTTAAAATCGATATTTGATCCATTTGTTTTTTTCCAATTTCATTCTCCTATTTGCATGTTCCTTTTGTTCTTTTATTCTGTTTCTGTTATGTTACTGTTGGTTTTTCACATGATCTGATGCTGTTCTATTAAGCAGGTGTCAGTCACTTCCTTTTTGTTAATCCACACTGGCTTATACCTGCTGACTAGCCTGCACGTATCCAGAATTTTAAATTATTTTATTCCAGATTTTCAATATTTTCTTCTTATTTAACTCTTGATGCCACAGTCAATTCTCTTTTTATTCTATCCCCTCCCTCCCCAGCTTTCCCAACCACATATAAAATGATTTGGAGATGCCGGTGTTGGACTGGGGTGTACAAAGTTAAAATATCACACAACACCAAGTTATAGCCCAACAGGTCTATTTGGAAGCACTAGCTTTCGGAGCACCGCTCCTTCATCAGGTGGTTGATGAAGGAGCAGCGTTCTGAAAGCTAGTGCTTCCAAATAAACCTGTTGGACTATAACCTGGTGTTCTGTGACTTTAAACATATAAAATGTTTTATTCTCATTCAGCTCTCAATTCTGATGAATTGTGGTTTAGCAATGGGAAATACAAAACAAAATTGAGCAAGCAAGTTAACTTATTGGTTCTCACCAAAGCCCGTGTTATAGTACAATGTCTTTATGCTCCTGTCATCCCTCCAGCAAGGGTCTTGGTTGGCTGACATTTGATTACTTCAGGAAAGCAGGTAATAAGGTACAAGGAACAAAACTAATCTTGGGAATGTTAGGAAAGGAGTGGTGTCACAACCTGAGGAAGCCCAGAGATACCCACTATTAGTATTTTTAGGAGGTAAAGCTAAGAGAAATGACCATCTTCACTTTTCTTTTATCCTTTTCCATGGAGGATGGAGAGTCTCTGTCTCCATTATTAAAAGAAAAACTTCAAGGTACTCCAAACTCCTTCAATGTATTTAACTGGAATGTCCTGTAGAAATTCAAAAAGAAATTTAAAATCAACATGAGATCCACTTGTTTTATGTTTTTGTATTGCCCTATTTGCATGTTCCTTTTGTTCTTTTATTGTGTTCAGTTATCTTACTGTTGATATTTCACATGTTCTAATGGTGATTTGGAAGAGCCGGTGTTGGACTGGAGTGGACAAAGTTAAAAATCACACAACGCCAAGTTATAGTCCAACAGGTTTATTTGGAGGCACTATCTTTCAAAACGCTACTTCTTATTAGGTGGTGTGAAACAGCATCATAAGACAGAGGATTTATAGCAAAAGATTACAATGTCATGCAGCTGAAATGACATATTGAACAAACCTAGGTTTAAGTCTTTCATCTTTTAGAAGGGATTTGCTCATTTTGGTTCTTTAATATGTAAATCCCATAACTTCGTAAGTCACATTCTCAAGATAATTTAAGGTTTTATAACAAAAGGTGCTGTCACAAAGCTGGTCCCTTTTTTCTGAAAGCTGTTCCTTTTCTCAAGGATACTATGTCCTTGGTTTTTTTCAGAGGGGTAATAAAACACTCCTGGTGCCGATTAGACTGGTTTGGTACAGAGATGAAAGAGTATTAAGATGCCTTTTTGTAAACAGATGAGACTTCAGGATGAAGTGGTTATGTTTTAGAAGTGACCTGTACAATAAAAGGGGAGTGGTCAGCTCTCTAACTGAGCAGTTCAATCCAGAACTAATGGGAAGTTCCGTAGTGGACTGTGTGAACAGGCTCTCTCTCTTTCTGCCCTTCTAACTTCAACCTGTAAGCATCTGTTATATATTTTTAAACTGTGTTTTAAGGGGCTTTGCTTATTGGGACTATTGTGTATATTCGGAGCAGCATAATTAAGTCTAGTTTGGATAGGCTGAGTTCTGTAGGGGTTCTTTGTGCTTCATTCTGTAATTTTATTTTAAGATTAGATTCCCTGCAGTGTGGGAACAGGCCTTTCGGCCCAACAAGTCCACATTGATCCTCCATAGAGGAATCCACCCAGACCCATTTCCCTCTAACTAATGCACCCAACACTTTGACAATTTCGCATGGCCAAGTCACCTAACCTGCACATCTATTGGACTGTGGGAGGAAACCCATGCAGACACGGGGAGAATGTGCCAACTCCACACAAACAGTCGCCTGAGGTTGGAATTGAACCTTGGTCCCTGACGCTGTGAGGCAACAGTGCTAACCACTGAGCCACCATGCCACCCATTCCTGTCTGTGTCAAAACCTAATAGTCAACCTAGCTGGCTTACTCTAGATAACTCTCACTGTACACTTATCAAAACAAATTGCAAAGTTATGGTCTGGGTTGCCTGCTTAAGAATGTTTTGAGTGGTCTGGCCTAGGCTATAACAGATTGGGGGGCTCTTTGCAGGATTTTAAGCAGCGAGTGGTAGGTGCTAGTGTCTTTATTTGTGAATTTGGTTGGGTAGACAAAGCTTGGGGTAGTAATGACTCTTTCAGTTGCCACAAATTTTCTGGAAGTGGATGCTGTGACTTTGGAAGGTTTGCAAAAGGTGAATAAGACCAAGCTGCAGGAATTAGCGGACACGCTGGAATTGGAACTATCTGATTATGTGAGGAAAGGAGAGATAATTATAGCAGTAGTTCAGCATTTAAACTTGCTGGAGAAACCATCAATATCTATAGAGATGGCAAGAATTCAATTGCAAATGAAACAGCTTGAGTTACAGGTGAAAGATAAGGAAAGGGCAGCAGAAAGGAAACAGTTTGAGTTATGGTTAAAAGCAGAAGAGAAGGAAAAAGAGAGTGCAGCAGAACAGTGAAAAAAAGAGAAAGCAGCAGAAGAGAGGGAAAAAAGAGAGCAGAGAAAGAAAAAGAGAGAGCTTTTGAACTTCAGCAACTGACACTTAAAAAGAAAAGTCAGCTTAAAAGGCTGGAGATAAAGGCTGAGGGTAGGCTTAGTGAGGAAGAGTGTGAGTGAGCCACTAGTAGTCAGAAGCCAAGTGAGAAACTGTTTATGTATGTCCAAGCATTGCCTAAATTTAATGAGAAGGATATGGAAACCTTTTTCATCTTACTTGAAAAGGCGGCTAAACAAATGCAGTGACCAGTGGCAATGTAGGTTTTATTGATTCAAAAGAAACTTGGAGGTAGGGCTAGTGAGGTATTCATATCCCTATCTGAGGAGGTATCTGGGGAGTATGAGGAGGTGAAAAAAGCCATTTTAAGTGCATGTGAGCTTATACCAGATCCCACAGACAACGTTTCAGGAATCTAAGTTGGGACCCTGTTCAAACCTATATTGAGTTTGAAAGGATCAAACAGAGAAATTTCAAGAGATGGATAAGAGCTTCAGTGAAGATCATACGGATAACTTACCACAGGGTAAAAAAGAAACCCTTGAGAGGAACAAAGAGATTAAAAAGCTCTGGTGTTTTCATTGTAATTAAAGTGGGCCACACAAAATCACAGTGTAGGAGAAAGCCAAAGGTAGGAAAACCAGACAAGCCTGGAATTTAGTAACAAAAAGCACAAGGAATGTTAGACAATTGCCTCAGAGTGTACAAGATGATCAGAGGTTGATTAAAGAGGAAGTGCCAGATCTGCTTAAAAAATACATGCAAGAGTAAAGTTTATTCACATAGGCCAGGAGTAGTAGGTAGGGAGGTTACAATATTAAGGGACATAGGATCCTCTCAGTCTGTGATGCTGAAGGATGAGAAGATACGTACTCCTGAGGGACTATTGCCAGAAAAGGTACTAAAATGAGAAAGTGCTCAATTATGTAAAGTGAGGATTTGGAGATGCCAGTGTTGGACTGGGGTGTACAAAGTGAAAAATCACACAACACCAGGTTATAGTCCAACATGTTTAATTGGAAGCACTAGCTTTCGGAGTGCTGCTCCTGATGAGGTGGTTGTGGAGTATACGATTGTAAGACATAGAATTTATAATAAAAGTTTACAGTGTGATGTAACTGAAATGATACACCGAAAAATACCTTGATTGTTTGTTAAGTCTCTCATCTGTTAGAATGACCATGTTAATTTCACTTCTTTCATATGTAAATTGCAAAACCTTTTTTTTAGAAGTTACATTCTCAAGTTCACTTAACAAACAATCAAGGTATTATTCAATGTACAATTTCAGTTACATCACACTGTAAACTTTTGCTATAAATTCTGTGTCTTACAATTGTGTCCTCCACAACCACCTGATGAAGGAGCGGCGCTCCGAAAGCTAGTGCTTCCAATTAAATGTGTTGGACTATAACCTGGTGTTGTGTGATTTTTATCTATGTAAAGTAGGGTTAGAGAGTCCAGAGAAGAGTGTAGAATTTGTGGTAGGAGTACTGGATAAACTTTCAGCTCCAGGAATACAATTTGTCCTTGCAAATGATATAGTTGATTCACCGGGAGGTGTGCTGCCTACTCAGGTTGAAAAGCCAATAGAGACACAGGCAACTGAAGAAATGAAGAATGTTTTTCCAAGAATTTTCCCAGATTGTGTGAACACAAGATTGCAGAGGCACACATTTAAGCAGGAGAGTTCAAAAGACAGAGATGAGGAAGCTGACATAGCTTTATCTGAGATCTTTTTTGATCAGATAAATGGAACATAGATGGAGCAAATAGGTAAATATGCAAGTATCTTTAGCTCTGCTAAACTGATCGAGCTACAGCAGAAAGATGAGAACTTAAAACAGTAATATCAAAAAGCATTTGCAGAGAACCAGAGTGAATGCCTTCCTGTGTGTTATTACTTAACAAATGATGTCTTAATGAGGAAGTGGAGACCATCACACATACAAGCAAATGAGAAACGGGCAGAGATTCATCAAATTATTTTGCCAGTCGGGTATAGAAAGGAGGTGCGGTGGGTGCACATGAGAAATGGGCAGAGATTCATCAAATTGTTTTGCCAGTCGGGTATAGAAAGGAGGTGCGGTGAGTGGCACATGAGCTACCATCTTGAGGTCATTTCGGGGTGAGGAAAACACAAGCTAAAGTACAAAGACATTTTACTGGCCTGGACTACGCAAAGATGTAGTTGAATTTTGCTAGATGTGTCATAAATGTCAGCTAATTGGAAAACCAAGGCAGTAATAAAACCTGCACCCTTAATACCTGTTCAAGCATTTGATGAACCTTTCACAAGAGTCTTGATT
Source organism: Chiloscyllium punctatum (assembly GCF_047496795.1). Classification (NCBI taxonomy): domain Eukaryota; kingdom Metazoa; phylum Chordata; class Chondrichthyes; order Orectolobiformes; family Hemiscylliidae; genus Chiloscyllium; species Chiloscyllium punctatum. Next base: position 46,979,914 of record NC_092775.1, on the reverse strand, counting down.
GATTGCGTCGGTCCCCTACATCAAACAAAAAGTGGGAATAAGTATTTATTAACAATAATGGATGTGTCGATTAGATTTCCAGAGGCAATCCCATTATGTAAAATCACAGCTAAAAGGGTTGTAGAAGAATTACTTAAATTGTTCACTCGATATTGACTACCAGTAGAGATCAAACTTCACATCCAAATTATTCAAAGAGGTTATAGATAACTTGGGAATAAAATGATTCAAATCTACTGTGTACCACCCAGAATCGTAGGAAGTGCTAGAGAGATGGCATCAAATACCAAAGATCATGTTGAGAGCTTATGGTCAGGATTATCCAGTTGATTGGGATAAGGGACTTGCGCTTGTACATTTTGCAATCAGAGATGTGCTGAATGAATCGACCAAATTCAGTCCATTTGAATTAAGTTTTGGACATGAAGTAAGAGGATGTTTTAAGGAGAAATTAATAAGTCAGAATTCAGAGACCACCTATTTGGACTATGTGTCAAATTTTAGAGAACAATTAAATAGAGCTGGAGAGTTGGTGAGACAGCATTTAAAAGTATCACAGCATAAAATGAAACAGTAAGTGGATAAGAAATCACAAATTTGCAATTTAGCAATTGTGGATAAAGTATTGGTGTTAATTCCAGTAACATGTGTACCTTTAAAAGCAAGGTTTAGTGGACTGTATCAAATCGAGAGGAAACTGAGTGAAGTGAACTACTTGATAAGGACTCCAGATGGGAAGAAATCTCACAGAATGTGTCATGTGAATATGCTCAAAAGGTATTTTGATAGGGAAGGAAAGCAAGAGGAGAAGGTGTTAATGATTACAGCACAGAAGGAAGAACCAAGTTCAGAGGATTCTGAATTGGACATTCTTCAAATCAAATTGGACAGTGAACAAGTTGTCAAAAATTGGGATAAATTATTGAGTTACCTTCCACAAGAAAAAATCAAAATGACCTGAAAGAGTTATTACTATCACATGGGGAGATATGCAGAAATAAACTGGGAAGTACTAACCAAAGTGGGCATGATATAAATATAGGAGATGCTGTTCTGATTAAGCAACATCCTTATAGGCATAACCCTTTAAAGTTGGCACAGGTTCAGAAGGAGATAGAGCACATGCTCCAAGATGGCATAATTGAAGTCGGTTACAGTGACTGGAGCTCACCCATAGTCATGATGCCAAAGCCACATGGTACCCAATGGTTATGTGTGGACTATTGCAAAGTCAACGCCATTACAAAGACTGATGCATATCCAATTCCACAGTTGAAGGACTGTGTCAAAAAAGTGGGACAAGCAACTTACATTTTTTTAGTTGGACTTGCTCAGAGGCTACTGGCATATACCTCTGCCAGAGAGAGCAAAGGCAATTTCGGCTTTTGTAACACCAAATGGACGATATCAGCTCAAAGTCATGCCATTTGGTATGAAAAATGTTCCAGCCACTTTTCAGAGACTGACTAATAAGGTCATTGCCGGATTACCCAATTGTGTGGTGTATATAGATGACCTGGTGATTTTTAGTCACTCATGGAAGGACCATTTATTGCATTTATCGAACTTGTTCTATTGACTTCGGAAGGCAGGCTTGGTGGCAAACCTAGCTAAAAGTCAATCTGCCAAAAGCAAAGTCACCTTCCTGGGCCATGTTATTGGACATGGACAAATGGCCCCATGAGATGTAAAAACAGAAGTAATTGGGGAAATTTCCCACGCTGTTGATGAAAAAAGCAACACTATTGTTCCTGGGATTGAGTGGATTTTACCGAAAATTTGTGCCAAACTTTAGCAGTATGGCTGCTCCACTCACCGAATTGTTAAAAAAGGGCAAGAAGTTTCAGTGGACAGTGGACTGTCAAAAGGCACTTGACAGCCTCAAAACTGTGTTAACCTTAGCCACACTGGATTACATGAAGCCTTTCAAGGTGGCTATCGATGCCAGTGATGCAGGTGTAGGTGCGGTGCTCCTGCAGGAGGATGATGAGGGAGTAGAAAGACCCCTTGGTATTTTTCCAGGAAGTTGAATATTCATCAACAGAAATATTCAACGATGGAGAAAGAGACTTTAAGCTTGGTGTTGGCATTTCAACATTTCTGTGTTTATATTACCAACCATGCATCTGTGACAATCACATACACTGATCATAACCCATTGCCATTTGTGGAAAAATTTAAGGACAAAAATGTCAGACTGTTTAGATGGAGCTTGTTGTTGCAGCTGTTCAACTTGACAATTGTGCATAGGGCAGGTTGTGGAAATGTGATTGCCGATGTGTTATCAAGATTTGAATGAGATACGGAGGCGTTTGGTGGCGGGTGTGCCACGGCCTGAATTTGCATGGGGTTGTGCATGTTTACATATTTATAGTTAGTATAGTGTATACATGTGTTTAAACTACTAATCGGGTTTTTGAAGCGTTTTAAAAATGAAGCCACCTTTTGATATTGATGGGTTTTTTTCAAGTGGGGAGGTATCACAAAGCTGGTCACTTTTTTCTAAAAGCTGTTCCTTTTCTCAAGGATACTGTGTCCTTAGTTTTTTTCAGAGGGGTAATGCAATGCTTGTGGTGCCGATAGACTGGTTTGGTACAGAGATTAAAGAGTTTTGAGAGGTCTTTTTGTTTATATGTAAACAGATGAGACTTCAGGCCAAAATGGTCATGTTTTAGAAGTGACCTGTACGATAAAAGGTGAGTGGTCCACTTTCTAACTGAGCAGTTCAATCCAGAACGAGTGGGGAGTTCAGCAGTGGACTGTGTGAACAAGCTCTATCTCTCTTTCTGCCCTTCTAACTTCAACCTATAAGTAACTGTTCCATTTTTTAAACTGTGTTTTAAGGGGGTTTGCTTATCGGGACTGTTGTGTATGTTTGGAGCAGCATAATTAAGTCTACTTTGGATAGACTGAGTTTTGTAGGGGTTTTTTATTCTATTCTTTGTGTTTCATTCTGCAATTTTGTGAATAAATTTCTGTCTGTTTTAAAACCTGGTAGTCAACCTAGCTAGCTTACTTTGGGTAATTCTCACTGTACACTTACCAAAACAAATTGCAAAATTATGGTCTAGGTTGCCTGCTCAAGAATGTTTTGAGTGGTCTGGCCTAGTCCATAACAGTGCCAACTCAGCTCAGGCAATGCATTGAAGGTGTGAGGTTAAAGTATGTCTGTATTCTAATTTTGAGTCAGACTGGTTCTATTTCTGAAGTGGAATTTGCAAAGTATTACATGCATTGATTGCGTGCAGGTTCAGCATTTTTTGAGCAAAATGGAATGTATCTGCAAATATAATTCTGCAAATATAAATTCACCTCATAAACTTACATACTCACACACTCATGCAGACCCTCACTCATATGCACATGCATAACTCCCCACACTCACAACCACGCACGTATCCTCTCACAGACTTATACCCCATCACACTCACACACTATTTTACCAAGCTTGTACACATACAAGCATACACTGTCTCACATGCACTTACATGCACTCACACTCACATGCACACACTCAGTCTCCAGCACACACACACACACACACATTTATGGGGTGAATTTATATTTGCAGAATTATATTTGCAGATACATTCTATTTTGCTTAAAAAATGCATAACTTACAGTCCATGTAATATTTTGTAATTTCCACTTTATAAATAGAACCAATCTGACTCAAGATTGGGATACAGACTTTAACCTCACACCTTTAATGCATTGTCTGAGCTGAGGTGGTACCTTTAGTTATAAAACCTTAAGTTATAAGCAAGTAAGTTAGCCTGCTGAACTGGAAGATTTGTTTTCAGGCGTGTCATCACCATGACTGGGTAACATCATCAGTGAGAGTTTGCGGTGAAGCGTTGGTGGCATGTCCCGTCTTCAAGGGAAGGTAGATAGGATCTAAATTGATGTGTTTATTGATGGATTTCTGGTTTGAATGCCACGCCTTTAAGAATTCTCATGTGTGTCTTTGTTTCACTTGTCCTAGGATATGCGTGTTGTCCCAGTCAAAGGTCTTTGTCTGTATATATAGAAATTAGTGATAGTGGGTCATGTCTTTTGGTGGCTAGTTGGTGTTCATGTATCCTGATGCCCAAGTTTCCTGCTTGTTTGTCCAACGTAGTGTTTTTTTACAGTTCTTGTAAATGACATTAGTTTTGCTGGTAGTATCTAATGAATTTTTCAGTTTCATGAGTCGCTGGTTTGTGGGCTCCCGTGATATCAAAGGGTCTGAGTAGTCTCAAAGTCATTTCTGATATGTCTTTGATGTAAGGTAATATGGTTATAACGTTTGTTTGCATTGTGTCTGCTTGTTTGGGTTTGTTTCTGAGGAATCAGTGGATTGTGTGTAAGGATATCCCTTTTTCTTGAAACCCATATATAGATATTTTTCTTCTGCTTTTCATAGTTCTTGGGTGCTACAGTGTGATGTAGCTCATTGAAATAATGTCTTGATGCAGTTCCGTTTGTGGGAGAATTGTTTCCGAAGTTAAGCATTTGGTCTGTGTTTGTTGTTTTTCTGTAGACACTGGTTTGAAGCTCTCCATTAACTGTACATTCAACTGTCACATCTAGGAACGGGAGTCTGTAGTCATTCTCATCTTTTGTGAATTTTATGCCTCTCAGGATATTGTTGATGGTGTTGTATGTTTCCTCTACTTTGTTCCGTTTTGTGATGACAAAGGTGTCATCTACTTTGGGTCCACTAAGTTTCGATTGGATAAATAGACCTGTAAATAGAGAGATGGGACATAGTGCCAGCGCTTTACGGGAGACTCTCACTGATGATGTTACCTCATATGGTGATGAAATGTCTGAAAACAAATTTTCCAGCTCAGTGAGCTAACTTATACACTTACCATCAGCCTGAGCTACAAATCTTCTTAAAAATCACCAACCTTAGGTTATCTTGAGAATGTGACTTAAAAAGAAGTTCTGGGGTTTACATATTAAAGATCCAAAACTAGCAAGCTTATTCTGAAAGATCAAAGACTTAAATCTAGGTTTGTTCAATATATCGTTTCAGCTGCATGACAGTGGAATCTTTTGCTATAAATCCTGTGTCTTATGATTCTGCTTCACAACCACCTAGTGCCTCCAAATAAACCTGTTGGACTATAACTTGGTGTTGTGTGAGTTTTAACTTTGTTCTGATGGTGTTCTATTAAGCAGGTGTCAGTCACTTCCACTTTGTTGATCCACACTACCATATAAATGCTGATTGGCCAGCTTCAGTACTGCATCATCCCCAATCACAATGATGGTGTCCTTGCCATGATGACAATCTGATGAGCAGTCTACTTGCAAAATGAATTTGGCCTGATCTTGAAAGATGGGCTGTGGCAGCAGCCAGCAACCAGCAACCTTCTGATGCTTAATCTACCAAGGAAAATTCAGCCAAACTACTCTTTAAGTTTGGTTGACTTGCTAGATATTTCCAGCACTTTCTGTTCTGTTTAGACTTACTGCATTTGTCATTTTCTTCTTTGCTCTATTTGGCTTCTGCATAAGCTTAATGATCTAGTTTCCCTTGCTCACCTGAGATTTGCATGTGTTAAATGTACCAGGATTAATTTCAGGTGTTGTTAAATTTGCAAATCCCAATAGGACTGTAAAACACTATTTGCAATATGAACAGATGGATGCTCTCTATGGATGTTCCATAGATGCCATCTTCCATCCCGACAGGGCAATAGCCCACACATTTGAAGGGGACACAGGAATTAAAATGAATCAAATTTATATTGAACAGATCACCAATGGTAGTTCCTTGCTTCATAATTGTGTTGAAACATTTGAAAACTTTTTTAACTTCAAAGAACTGAACCACAATTTAATTTATCATCTTTAAATAATGAAGTATGCTGGATTAGTTGTCAAGCGATTGTATATGCTGCCTGCTTATCATGTAATGCTACTTCAAAACTGAAAAGTTGTTGATAAGAAAATTTTCACTCAAAATCTTGATATTTTCTCTTCAATTTTGGGGCTTTATATAAAATAATAATTTGTGCTGCTGGTCTGATTTCAATTTTATTCATTGACAGTTTACATCTTCCTCTAGATATTCTATTGCATACTGTACCATATCACTGTTTTCTTAATTCTGACTTTACTGCTGTCCCTAATAGCAGGACGTTGATTCAAAAGGACCAGTCAGCACTTAAAAAGAAATGCAAGGTTAAAATTATTCTGATGCTCATCATTTTCAAGGCTGCATGAAACTGGTCACGAACTGAAATCACCTTGATCAGTCAAATCAGCAGTAAAGCAGAATAATCCCTGACTATTTTATGCCTTTCTTACTGTGGTTCACTGTTAATGTACTCTGTGCCGTCCTGGAAAGTGATTAGAATTTTAAATACATCCTTAGACGAACTAATTAGAATAATAGAGACATCCTCAAGAAAAATGTGTTTTAAGTCATGTTTTGTGGAATCACAAAATCATTCAAGGTTTTTAAGACATCCTTTGACTTTAATTCTGTTTGAGCTACGACAACAGATGAATGGACCCGGCCCAACAATCTCCAGATGGGAGTGTTCCCTCCCAATCAGGGAAAACTTCAGAGGTCAAGGACATTCAGCATCCAATCTTTAGGTAACCATCCTCCATGGCAAACTTCGAGATACACGACAAGCAGAAACTGATTTTGGGTCCATGTCGCGCTACATGTAACTCCGCTATACTGTTCTGTATCTGTAAAATCTTCCTTACTCTACTGATTTGACACCATTACCTTGATAAATTGTTATGATCTCTCTACCTTAATTAGTATATACAGTTTTGGATTACTTGTTACTTTGGTTCGACCTTTACCATGCAACTCTTGTACCTATCATGCTATTCCTGTCATTTAGTTTGTCCCCAACACCACCCTATTGCTAATTTTTTTGTAATTAAGTGGATTATAGGTCATCCCTTTGCTCGTTACTCAGTTGTTGACACTTTATTCATACCATCTAACACTCTTGGTCACATGCAAAGACTTATTATTCAACACTCCACTCACACCAGTTGCATGATCTTTTGATCTCCCTCTTTATAAATTCTGTGTTTGTTTTCTTCTCTCACTTCAACTGATGGAGGGCTTGGAAAAGCTTGTGATTTCAAATAAACCTGTTGGATTATAATTTGGTGTCGGTGACTTCTGGCTCTGTTCGAATTTAGCTAGGTATACAGTGCCCTCTGCTGACATATTACATTATTATTGAGACAGGATAAGACACTATTATCTACAATAACATTTCTTGGCAGAGGAGGAAATTAAACGAGCTTGCTGACAATATAGTTATAATATGTTTATCGAAATAAATGTTATCATTTTTACATGATTATAAAATGTATGGAGTAATCATTATAAAAATTCCAACACTGATGTTTATGTATCCTTGCCTGGATTAACTCTGAAACTGAACCTGTCTACTCTAATCCCATACTCCAGTTCTTGTTCTTGTCATGCGCTAATATTTTAATTTTATTCAAAAGTCCTACTTTAGTCCTTCTCAAAGGCACAGATAGTACTTACTTTTCTGATATTTTTGGAGTACTCGTTCAGTAAATCTAAGGATCTAGAATCTTACTGCATTATAATTGTCACAACACTTCAAGTCATTGGCTGCAATGTGTTTCTTTTGGTTTCAGACCATGAAATGTGCTATATAAATGCAATTATTTATTTTTTCCTGAAGATTTTGTAAGTATTGACTTACAAAATATATAAATGAGGTGCCTTAAAATCTGAACACTTGTGGTGGAACACACAAGTTAGAACAATACCAACAGAGTAAACTCCTGGATGCTGACAGCATTTTAAGAACATAGCAAATATAAGCAGGAGTAAGCCATTCGGTGCTTTGAGTTTGCTCCGCCGTTGAATGAGTTCATGTCTGATCTCATTCTGCAACATCATTTTCCTGCACTATTCCTGCATCTGTTGTATAAGGTAATGGCTTGGAAACAGGCAATACTGAACTGCATCAAGCTCCAGATCTTGACGGGATCAGACACATTATCTCTGACTTCTGATAATTACACAGGGTAATTTACAAAAATTATGCCTAATGTAAGAACTAGGAAGATGAATAGGCAATTCAGCCCCTTGAACCTGCTCTGCCCTAAAGTGTGATCGCGATAGATCTCATCTCAGCCCGGACTCTCTTGCCCTCTCCCCAAAAGCCTTCAACAGGTTACTAATTAAAAATCTGTCTGCCTATCTCTTCCTTAAATTCATTCAATATCTAAGCCTCCATCACACTCTTGGGTTGTGAATTTTACAGATTCATGACTCAGAGCAGTGGTTCCTCCTCATCTCAGTTTTATTTTTGTAGTTGCAAAAATATATTTTATTTATAAAAATATCTTTTGAGTAAAGTAGTTCTATTGCTTCTGGTAGTATATGGAGGAACAAACAAACATTGGAGTTTGACTGTATCAAACAAAACAAGCCATTTCTTGCTTATAACAAGACTATATTTACATATATTGGAGCCACCGGGGGATCTGATAACTGAACAGAGCCCCATTTAACTTCAGCAGAAAGACCTTAGACAGTGATCTTTTCCCTCTGTGCCTTGGCAACTCCTGCTCTAAGCTTTTGTGCATCCCTCAGCACATATTCCTGGACCTTGAAATGTGCCAGTCTGTTGAGGTCAACTCTTTGCTCTGGAAGACCAAAATGGTTTGGGGGCAGTTGGTGGTCCTCCAGATACAGCCAATGTTTGTCTCTGTGTGTCTCAGGGAACAAAACTACTGCATCTTTCTCCAGACTTTCTTTGCAAAGTCACATTCCTGAAGGAGGTATGTAACAGTCTCTGCCCCAGTACAGCCACTTAGAGGGTAGCGTGCAGTGGCGCTGAGAGTCCAGGTGTATATGAAGAATCCCACAAGTAGTAGTGCACCTCTCACCACTAGCCAAGCAATATTGTGGTGCTTTTTGGAAAGTTCTGGTGATGAGGCATTCTGCCAAATGACTTTGACAGTCTGCTCCGAGAACCACGTGACAGGATCCACCCTTTCTGTTTCCCACCCGGACACTATGTACTGACCAATTCCTGGTGGACTTCTTGTCAAAGGTGTTTTTCTTTACAAATTTCTACATAAAGTACTATTGATACAGATCGGTCAAACTACTTGGGGCATAATCAGCAACAAGGCCAGGCCCATGCTTCACAACACCAGGGACAGGTACACCCTCAGTACATAGTGACATTTGGTGTTTGTGTACCGAGGGCCTATCACTCAACTTGAAGCATCCACCGGATGAGGGTGGCGTTGGGTATGTCTTTCCTCCTTCTTATCCAGAGTTTTGTACATGGTGTCCCTGCGGGTGCCCATCTCAGACTTCCTGATGAAGTGGAAGATGGCTTGGGAGGCTGCAACAGTGCAGGTTCGGGGAATGGGCCATGTACAACAACAGAGAGAGCGCCTTACACTTGACAGCCAGGTTTTTACCCACAATGGAGAGGGAGTGATGCTTCCCAAAGCCCTGTTTCTGCCTCACCTTGCAATTTTTGTGCCTGTTGAAGCTCCTCCGAACCACATTCCCAGCACCTTCAGGTAATCTGTCCTGACGGTGAAGGGGATGAAGGATTGTTCAGCCCAGATCCCAAAGAACATGGCCTTGACTGACAAGGCCAGCTCAAACAGGGCACAGTTGCTCTGTGCAATGACAATTGATCTGAGCAGAAAATGGTGACATCATCCATGTGCAGGGAGGCTTTAATCTGCTGGCCCATGCTGCCTGGGATAGTCATCCCTCTCAGACTTGCATCCTTCCTGATGGATTTACCAAAAACCTGTTTACAAGGCAGGAGTCGGTGGGCAGCCCAGCCAGACTCCATATCAGATTGGGAAGCTTTCTGATTCCCAGCCATTGATTGGGACTGCATTAATGATGTTGTTATAGAGCGTTCCAATCCAATTGCAGATTCCCTCCCCAAAGTGCATTTTGAAGATCAGGTCCCACATGAAGGTGTATAAAATCCTGTCAAATGCCTTCTCCTGATTCAGGCTGATTAGGCAGGTGTCCACACTCCTCTCCTGCAAATAGGCAATTGTATCCATAAGTAGTGCAGGGTTCAGAGATCGTCCTGTGAAGTAGAGCTTAGATTTGGGGGTTGGGGTGAGTCACCGATCCTAGAGCAGACCTCACCCAGTTGGCGATGACCTTACACAGGATTTTGAAATCTATTCTGTAGTAAAATTGGTCACCAGTTTCTAATTCCCTCCCTCTTCCCCTTCTGCTTGTAGATAAGGGTGATAGCTTTCCTCATGGATTTGCGCACACAATCTGCCAGAAGGGTTTTCTTGTACACCTCCACCAGGTCCTGGCCAATCACGTCCCACAAAACCAAATACAACTCGGCCAGAAAGCCAATGCTTTATTCTTTTCTAAGGACTACAAGGTGTTGGTCAGCTCATCCAGAGATAACAGCTGGTTCTGCCTATCCTGGCGCTGTGAGGGCAGCAGGGCTAGCCACTGAGCACCATGCCGTCCATTACCACTGAATCACTGTGCTGCCCATTGTCTGCTTTGACATTGGCCAGGTGAGCAGTAGATTTGATGTTACCCATGTTCATACTGACAATTTTAAAACCCATTTTTAGAGTTTATAGAGTTACCCATAGACGCAATGTATGATCAACTGCAGTCGTGTCACAGGGAGATTTTCTGCATCCCCATGGTGTGGGCAAACTGTTGGGCACTCCCAGCACTATGGTAGCTGTCCTGTTCCTCTCTGGGGGATGTTGCCTTGATCCAATGTTGTCAAGGCTAGAACAAATTCAGGTAGGTCCAGCTTGGATTCCAACAGAGGAACTGTTGCGCTTCACTCCTGATTTGGAGCATTGCTGCATCTGGTTGCCCAGAGCAGTGGTGCAGTGGGTACTCAGTGGTTCCTGATGGCTAGTGGTAGGGATTCACCAGGCCCCTTGGGACATGCGGCATTTCTGCATTGTGAGGTGCTCCTCTCCCTCTCTGTGGTGCTTGGTCTCTTTTTTTCTTAATAATCATCTCTCCACACATCTTCATTGTTAGAGGAGCTGATGGTGCGTCAGTCATGCTGCTGCTTCTTCCCGTTTTGCTGTGGGCCCATGGGATGCATTTTCCATTTCTGGTTGTTTCTCACCTGTATCCACTCCCCTGCCTCCATGATTTCCTCCTCCTCCATTGACTCTATCTGTCCAGCTAGAGGTTAGGTCAGTTGCTGTGCCTCCACACTAGCAACCTTTTCCTCCTCTCTGGACTGTTCCTCCTTTTGGGTGCCTCTCATTTCAGTTTTGTTGCTGGAGGGTGGCACCTCAGTGTCCTTTGAGGATCCATGGCTCACGTTGCCACTTCCAGCCATCTGAGCGTATGTGGCACTCCCCAGCCTTGGACAGGTCTGCTTTCCCACACTGGTTGCAGCCCTAGGACACCGTGCAGCTCTGAGTCAGGTGGCGTCCTGTTTGTAGTTACTGCAGAGGGCTATTTTGCAGTCCACTTCCATGTACCCTGACGTTCCGCAGATTCGGCACATTCTAGGTTGCCCTGTCAAGTAGCCTTGGCTCCCTCCGACTGCAAAGCTGGACATTGGGTGCATGATATTTCTACTGGCATTCACCTTCAGGAAACTTTGACCTGCTGCTTGCTGGCCCAGATTCTGAAGGGGTCTACAACATTAGCGCTGCCTCCTTCCAGCTGTACTTACCTTTCGAGGAAGGTCAGGACATCTACTGCAGGGATGTGGAGGTTGTTAATGAGGCTTGTAATAAACTCTGCTCATAACAGTGTCATCATTTTCTGTCTCACTGTATTAAAGTTGGGAAGAAAGTAAGGACCTACTTGTGGCAGAGGTAATGTGCATACCCCTGGACCGGGAGGCCCAGATGTAAGTCTCACCTGAGTGGAGGTGACAATCCTCATATCTGGGATCCTGGCCCTGGCCCTGGCCCTGGCCCTGGCCCTGGCCCTGGCCCTGGCCCTGGCCCTAACCTGTCTCACTTCCTGCAGTGACAGTGTCTCTAGGTCCCAGAGAGGAGCATGGGCCTGGATCTTGACCTCAGCCCACCATCACCTGATAAACCAGGGCTAGGGCAGGAAGTGACATGACTGACCATCCCCACCCTGGCCACACCCCCTGTCTTCCCTCAGCCAATCGTATTCTGGGAAAGGTTGGGGCGGGGGGGAACCTTGGGCCCCATGATCACCAAGGCGGGCGGGGAGGGGAAGGCCCATAAATTCCCCCCTGTCGGAGTTGGGAAGAAGCACTGGTCCTTGGAGGAGAGAGACAGTCCCACAGCATGCTGGCGGTGCTGCCCCACTCTCTGGGGATGAGTCTACGGTGCCTCTCGACTGTCCTACACAGTGGCCTGATCTACCCAAACCCCCAGGGGCTATGGCAGGGCCTTCTGCTGCCTCAACTCCTCTGGCCCCTGGGGAGGACTTTAATAACCACACAGGTTGTGGTGCAGGCGACAATGGATGACCCTCTGCTGGGTCGTCGAGCGGTGGAGGGGAGGAAGGTGTTATCCTCGCTCCTCCCTCCCAGACTGTTTATTTGGGGGGCCTTGGCCCTGGGGGAGGACCTTTTCCCTGAGGAGCCGGGCATCCCGGTGTCAGGAGAGGAGCGGGGCCCTGAGCCTCTGCCGCCTGGCGACCTGAGCCTGGGGTATTCTGGGAAGAGGTGCGCTGAGGAAGGTACCACCGGTGACTGTGGGGGTGGGGTCGCCAGGGGTTTGAGGCCAGTTGGTGGTGCTGGACCAGGCCCCATCGTCTTGGTGGGGGAGGGGTCGGTGACTGAGGGTGACCTCCCGGAGGAGGGTTTGGGATTGGTTGTGGACACCGGGGACGGCACGGAGTCTGTCTGCAGCAACATTTTCGAGTCCCAGGTGCTCCCCCAATGATCTCCCCCTCATCCCTCTCGAGGAACTCTGAGTTTGTTGAGGAAAGTCGGAGTCGCCAGGATAGAGCCCAACTGGCGCTCGACCGCTGGAGCTCCTTCGAAAGAGTTTACTGGTCGGCCCACGCTGCGTGCCAGGCGCCTGGGCTCAACGTGAATGAGCAAAAGCGAGTCAGGAACTTCCTGGGGGCACTCCTGGTGAGGGTGAGGGACTTCTGTGCCCCTCCCTCATCCTCCCAGTAAATGTGTATATAGGTTTTTAACTGTACTGGTGGTGGTTGCACAATGCTTCTAACATGGAGACAACTATAGCCAGCCTCAACATCAACGGCAGCAGGGAGTCACAGCGCAGATTCCAGACCCTCTCGGTCCTTCGGGATGGGAGGTATGTGGTGTTTCCTGCAAGAAACCCACACTACCCTGGGAGATGAAGCCACCTAGCTCCTGGAGTGGCGGGGGGGTCTACATGAGTCACCTCACCTGCAGATCTGGCGGGGTGGCTATCCTGTTGGCCCCGCATTTTCATCCAGAGATCTTGGGGTCAGGGAGCCTGTGCCAGGCTGTTTGCTTCATTTGGTGAACGTCTACACTCCCCTGGCCGGGCCAAGGCAAGTGAGCTTCTTCGGAGAAGTGTCCGCTCCTCTCGCTTCCATCGACGAGAACCAGTGCGTCGTCCTCGGGAGATTTTAACTGCGTCCTCGAGGGCAGGGACCACGGCGGTGCCTGCACTGGTTGGGCGTTGGGGAAGAGGTTGGGGGATTTGGCCAAGTCCTTCGACCTGGTGGACGTCTGGCAGAATCTCCATCCCGACTCCATCGCCTTCACCTTCGTGAGGCCTGGGGTCGGAGCATCCAGAATCGATCGCCTGTACGTTTCGCGGGCGTACGTCTCCTGTTTTCTGACGGCCTCAATGCGGCAGGCGTCGTGCACGGACCATCACCTGGTGTGGGCGGAACTCCTTCCGTTCAGCGCCAGGCTCGGCTCCGCGTACTGGCACTTTAACAACCTGCTGCTGGAGGACGAGCGGTTCTGGGACTCGTTTCGTCGTTTCTGGGCGGGCTGGAGAAGGAAGTGGGGAAGCTTCCCCTCCCTGAGGCTATGGTGGGACGTGGGCAAGGCTCACGTCCGCGTCGTCTGTCAGGAGTACGCGAGGGGGTCGACGAAGAGGCGGAAATCCAGGATCGGGGAGTTGGAGAGGGAGATGCTCGACCTGGAGTCATGCCTCGGTCAGCCCGACGCGGACCCGGCCCTGCGCGGGGTGTACGAAGAGAAGAAGGCCGCGCTCCGGGACCTGCAGCTCATCAGAGCTCGGGGCACGTACGTGAGGTCGTGGATCCAGCTCCTCCAGGACCTGGACCGTGGCTCCCCCTTCTTCTACTCGCTGGAAAAAAGACGTGGCATCCGTCAGCAGCTCCTTGTGCTGCTGGCCGACGACGGATCCCTCGTCTCTGATCCGGAGGGCATCAGGGCCCACGTTCGACACTATTACATGGCTCTGTTCTCTCTGGATCCGTCCAGCGAGGATGCTCGCAGAGTTCTGTGGGAGGACCTGCTGCAGCTTGGCCCAGAGGACGCCGGAAGGCTCGACGCTCCCGTCACCTTAGAGGAGCTGACCAGTGCTCTTGAGGGACAAGTCACTGGGGCTGGATGGGCTGACTGGAGTTCTTCTGGGACGCCCTGGGGAACGACTACGCACAGGTCCTGGGGGAGTGTCTAAATGCCGGACAGCTGCCCCTTTCTTGGCGCAGGGTGGTCATCGTCCTGCTGACAAAGAAGGGGGACTTTCGTTCTTTGAAGAACTGGCGTCCGGTCTCCCTCCTCAGCACAGACTACAAAATCTTTGCCAGGGTGTTGTCTTCTCGCCTGGCTTCTGTGCTGGCCCACATGATTCATCCAGACCAGTCCTACACGGTCCCGGGCTGGAGGATACACAACAACGTCCACCTGGTCCGGGACCTGATCCATTTCTGTCGACGGGCTGGTCTGCCAAGCGCCTTCCTGTCTCTCGACTAGGAGAAGGCATTCGACAGGGTTGATCACGAGTACCTACTCGGGACTCTGCGGGCATTCGGGTTTGGGATGCAGTTCGTCGCCCAGATCCAACTTGTACCCCACCACAGAGTGGCTGGTTAAAGTTAACGGGTCCCTGACTGTGCCCCTTTTGCTTCGGGAGAGGAGTGCGTCAAGGCTGCCTCCTGTCCAGCCAGCTGTATTCTCTGTGCGTAGAGCCTTTCCTGTGCCTCTTGCGGAGGAGGTTGTCGGGGCTGATTCTGCGTGGCGTGGGCACGGGGGTGGTCCTCTCGGCCTACACCGACAACGTGCTCCTCACTTTCACCGACCCGGCTGACCTGGGGAGGATGTGCGAGTGCCAGGCCATGTACTCGGCGGCGTCTTCCACCAGGATCAACTGGGCCAAATGTTCCAAACTACTGGTCGGTCCGTGGCGGGTGGACTCTCTGCCAGAGGAGTTACGGGGGTTCAGCTGGAGTACCACCCATCTCCTCTACGTGGGGGTCTACCTCAGCCCGGCTGAGGAATCCTGGCCGGCCAACTGGCAGGAGCTGGAGCCCAAAGTCTCAGCTCGCCTAGGCCGCTGGACAGGACTACTCAGTGCTATCTTACAGGAGTCGAGTGCTGGTCATAAACCAGCTGGTGGCTGCCATGCTGTGGTACCGGCTGGTCACTTTGGTCCCTCCTCCTGGCTCCCTATTGAGGAGGGCGGTCAGTCGCTGGTGTGCGTCCGCACCCAGGTCGCGACGTTCCGCCTTCAGACCTTGCGGCGATACCTTTACGTCGAGCCTCCTCCTAGGTGGTGCGCCTTGGCGACGTATTTTTTTTTCCACCAGGTGCGTAACCTCAACTACGACACGCAGCTCTTGTTCGTCGACCGTGACGGTTTGGAGGTCGCCCTCAAGACGCTGCCTGTCTTTTACCAGGACCTGATCACTGTCTGGAACATGGTCAAATCGTGCCCCGCCTGCCCTCCGGCTGGAGTAGTGGCTGTCGTCAGGGAGCCGTTGCTCAGGAATCCGCACCTCCGTACTCGCGGGTTCGAGTGGCTGTCGGAGGGGAGGGCCGTGGCGGCGAGGGCGACCAGGGTCTGGGATGTGCCGGGGGCCTGGGCTGGACGCTGCCGCAGGACATAGTGAGCAGGGCAGCGGTAGACGTCCGGTACGTGGCCACCGCCATCCGATGCCTTAAAACGGCGGTGCTCGGACCCAACGTAGTGCACCAGTTGGAGGACGCTCAGGTGTGCGGTGCGATCCCGTCCGCACTCACCCCAGCCCGGACGGAATTTCACATTGGCCCCAAGGTCCCGTACTTCCCGCGGGAGCCTGTGCCCCACAACCTGAGCCGCCTCTGGAATTTTTAATTTTGTTACCTTTTCGGGGGTAAAAAGAGGGGCCCGGTATAGACTGCTGCTGCACACCGTCCACCGCTTCTCCCTCATCCACCGTCCGGACACGCCTGGGCGTACCCATTTGCCACCGGGCGGCGGAGATCCCCAGTGGAGGGCTCTGTACGCAGGAGTCCTTCCCCCTTTCTCTCGGGGATCTGGGGTGGAGGGTGCTGCATGCAGTGGTCCCCTGCAACCACAGATTGCAGTGGTTCACGGACTCCCAGCCCAACTGCTTGTTCTGTGGTGCTGTGGAGTCCGTGGACCATGTATATATTGGGTGTGGGCGTTTGCACTCCCTCTTTGATTTTCTCAAAAACCTTTTCCTCTGCTTTTGGCTGCACTTCAGTCCCACGCTCCTGATCTTCGGGCACGCGGTACAGAGGAGGGAGGGCAGATCCGAAGACCACCTCGTGGGTCTGCTCCTGGGCCTGGCCAAACTGGCCGTCAACAGGTCCAGGCAGCGGGCCGCGGAGGGGGTCGTTAGATCCGGCCGGCTGCCTGCCGCTCTTCCGCGGTTACGTTAGAACCCGGGTGTCCTTGCAGAAGGAGCACACGGTGTCCACCAACACCCTGGAGCTGTTCAGGGAGAGGTGGGCACCGCAGGGAGTGGAGTGCATCATTTCCCCCTCCAACTCTATTTTGATTTAATTCCTGTCCTCCCCTTCACTGTTTGATCACACAGCATTGCCCTTTGGTGTGAAGGGCCGTGCTTGTCACTGGCCACTTGGGTGTTTTTCCTATGTTCCTGGTGGTGGAAATTGAATAAAGATTCATGCACCTTGTGTCTTTCACTGTGTCTCACACCTGCACACACACAACGTGGGTGCTGGGGGAAAAATATAAGCACTACCGCAGTTAGGCAGTAGTGTGGGAGTTATTAAGAAAAGGAAAAAAAAAATAGACTGCTGCTGCACACCATCCACGTCTTCTCCCTCATCCACCGTCCGGACATGCCTTAGCGTGCCCATTTGCCACCGGGCGGTGGGGATCCCCAGTGGAGGGCTCTCTACGCGGGAGTCCTTTCCCCCTTTCTCTCGGGGATCTTGGGTGGAGGGTGCTGCACACAGCAGTCCCCTGCAACCGCAGATTGCGGTGGTTCACGGACTCCCAGCCCAACTGTTTGTTCTGTGGTGCTGTGGAGTCCGTGGACCATGTATATATTGGGTGTGGGCATTTGCACTCCCTTTTTGACTTTCTTAAACACCTCCTCCTCTGCTTTTGGTTGCCCTTAGTCCCACGCTCCTGATCTTTGGGCACCCGGTACGAGAGTGACCTCCTCGTGCGTCTGCTCCTGGACCTGGCCAAAAACAGGTCCAGGCAGCGGGCCGTGGAGGGGGTCGTTAGGGCCGACTGCCTGCCCCTCTTCCGCGGTTACCTTAGAGCCTGGGTGTCCTTGGAAAAGGAGCACGTGGTGTCCACCAACATCCTGGAGTTGTTCAGGGAGAGGTGGGCGTCGCAGGGAGTGGAGTGCATTATTTCTCCCTCCAACTCTATTTTGATTTAGTCCCTGCCCTCCCCTTCACTGTTTTGATCACACAGCATTGCCCTTTGATGTGAAGGGCACTGCTTGTCACTGGCCACTCGGGTGTTTCATTCCTTCCTGGTGGTGGAAATTGAATAAAGATTCGTGCACCTTGTGTCTCTCATTGTGTCTCACACCTGCACACACACACAACATGGGTGCTGGGGAAAAAAATAAGCACTACAGCAGTTAGGCGGTAGTGTGGGGGTAATAGAAAAAAAAACAAATAAAAAGAAAAAAACAAGAGTTTTAGCTGGTTCAGTGTGGAGTGAAGGGAAGGACTCTGCTCTCTCAAGGGAAGAGGAGACTGATTTTAAAAAAAAGAAAAAAAGAACAGGATTGTCATACATCCTGTTCACTCTAAGAACTGGATCTGTATCAGAGACTCTCCATGTCTAAACAAAGGGTGACTTGGTGACAGGATACTGTCTTCTGTGGAGTTACTTCACTCTTCTACTACTTCTTTACTCCATTTCTTTAGCAATAAATACCAACATTACATTTGTCCTCCTATATGTTAGCTTTCAATGATTCATGCAAGAGGACACCTGTCACATTTTGAAGCTTTTCTCCCATTTAGATAAGTTGCCTTTTTATTTCTCTGACCAAAATAGATAATCTCACATTTATCCAGGTTAAAATCCATCTGCCAAGTTTGACCTATTCATTTAACCTGTCAATATGTAATTTTTGTATTTCTGCATTGTAATTTACTTGCCCAGCTATTTCACTGTCTTCTGAAAAATTGGCTGTTGTACATTCTATTTGGTCATCCAAGGCATTAATGTAGATTTTAAAAAGTTAGGGCCCCAAGGACTGAACCCTGTGACATCCCATAAGTTATGTCTTTCCAATCAAAAAGAAGACCTATTCTCTGCTTTATAACTAAATAATCTAACTAGTACCTGTCACTATGAAAAAAATCATGTCTGTATGCCATTTATGTGCTTACGTTGCTGTCACTTTAAGAGGTTATTTGTCCTGGTTTGTTTTTGAAGAGAGGTTGTAAGGTCGAGGTGTCAAGCTAGCCAGTTTATACCACTTGAGTAAACAGCTTGGGAGGCTTTGTTTTTTTTTAAAGAAACACCCTTAATGGGTGTGCCCAGCTTTCACCCATTAGGATTTCTGGGTTTTGGTTTTTCAGGAACATCAGAAGCTACTTATGATCCTAACAAAGTTGGAAACTTCAGTGAATGTCTCCTGGCTGCTACTCTCTCTCTGAATTTTCCCTTGATGCTTTTTGTGAGAATGTGTGAATCTGTGCCTGAATTTTTCTGTTTTTTAGCTGAAGGGTGTGTTTTGGGGATGTTACTATATTGGAACAGTTAATTAGTAATAGTTACTGTTTCTATTATTCTGTTAAGTTTTCCAGTAGAGTTAAGATATTCTAAATTCCTCTTTCTTTGGTTGTTACTTAACTCCAGTATTTAAGTAAATTGTGCTTTCCTTAATATCCAGTAATTTGACCAGTCACATTGCATCTGGAACTGATACTTTACATTACGTTTAAGAAAATGTTAGTGTCTAGGCTACATTCTAAAAATATTTTGAGGTGGTCTGGTTTAGTATTATACATGGAACTACCACTCTATTTTGTGACTTTAATAAATTGTCATCCTCAATCCAGTAGCAATTAGCACTTTCCTATTTCTAAACTGTGGATTGAATCCAAATAACATTTCAACCAATTCATTCCCTGTACAGTGGATATGCAAGCACCATCCAACATGGCACAATTGAATGAAGATGTGACTGCTACAGGTTTGCTGAACTGGAGCTTCTTGTGGCCAGCATAATTCCTTTAGACTGATCATTATTGTCCTCTTGCCCTTTGAAACCTTCCGTGTTGTGCATCATTCTGAAAACTCCATTAATTCATTTTGGACAATTTATTGTAACATCATATCTTGAATCACATCTGAAGCAGGACTGACAACTATCCAAGTGTTTCTGGAATTAATTCTTTTACGATTGTTACTCAATACCTGCTATCTATCAGATTTACCGAAAAATTCCCAAGCTTCATTTATTTTGTCTGCAGTCCTCCTGAGTATCTGTGCCAATTATCTGAATGACCTTAAAATGTGGCAAGCATTTAATTTTCCATATTTTGTGAACACTGAATATCACATTTGTGCCATGAAGGTTGCTGAATATGAATATATACTCAAACCATTTTAAAGTCTCAAACATCTGCTCCAAAAGTATGTCGCATTCTGAGAATCAAACTCCAGTTAAGAGCAGAAGCATGTTATGTTTGACACTTTAGCACAACCCAACAAGTTGTAAGTGAGCACTGAATTAGGAATCTGTAAATTGATTTTATGTAATCTTGTGTATAATTTGTCAAATTCATAACATCTTCACATGATGAATAACCATCTTTGTAAATTCATTAAGAAGTCTGACAATGCCTTGTACGCATTTAATAGAACATAATTTCTGATAATACAAAAAAATGAAAGAACTGCAGATGCTGGAAATCATAAACAAAAAAACCCAGAAATTGTTTGTAAAAGCTCAGCTGCTCTGGCAGTATCTGTTGGGAGAAATCGGCGTTAACAGTCCAGTGACCCTTCCTCAGAACTTCCACTGACCTGCTGAGCTTTTCCAGCAATTTCTCTTTTTTGTTTATAATTTGTTATGAATTTTGTCCATAAATATTGGCAGAATATCTAAATCCTTCTCATTGTCCATATGACAATCTTGTATTGCTGAAAATACTTTGCATCTGATTTTGCTTTGAGTAGCAAGCTTGCTTTCTTCTTGATATGGACATAACGTGTCTACATTTTCACTTCATTTTTCCAATGCTCAGAATGTTCAAGTCACAGAACATCAGTCCGAAATCATCCTGGCACTTTATATTTGATTTCAAGCATTTTTCTTAAAAGTAACTCCAAATGCAATCTTGTCTAAAGTAATATCAACTCAATGTTTTTATCTGGAAAAAATCTTGGCTTCCAGTCTTCAAAGTTAGACAACCTTCCTCTGCTAGCATATGAAATGGATCCAAGCCTGATGGTGAATTAGGAACCAAGACTCAGGGCTTTTCTACGACACTGACTTTAGTTGCATTTCTACAGTGTTACAGATCTCCTGGCTATGTCAGTTCTCAGGTGACTCCATTTTCTGTGCTCAAATGTCTCTTACCAACATATTTGACATATTATTAACAACAACACTCCACATCATTTTTTAAGATAAACTATATTTTATCAGAATTGCTCCATTAGGAGACTTAGGAAAGAAATGAAACAACAAATCTGGATGCATTGGCTTCAGATTTTTGCCTTGTTTACATACTATCACCTGAAATTTTTGAATACAATGCCTAGACATTCAGTGGAGCTGGATTCATGGTCTATCTCCTATTTCTCTTCTTTTACACCAGACGTGCATTACTTTTTGATTTGCTTATTTCAACAGATGTGAAGGTTTAACACATCTCAATGTTGTCACATGATCTAAGTTTGTGAAAATTTCATATTTGAACCTTCTCTGCAGCTATGTAGCTCTGTCCATTGCCCAGGCACATTGTCCTGTTGAAATTGTGGTGAATGGCTTTTGTTTGGCCTAAGGGGAAAGTTTACAGCTTGGTTCTCCAGGGTTCATTTTTAGACTCCCTGCTATCCTGGATACATATTCACCTCAACCTGGGTGCACAAGGCACAACTTCAAAGTGTGTGGATGATAAAATTAGAACAGCGAGAACAGTTACATTTAACTTCATAAGGATTTAGATGTGTTGTGGAATGAATGGATATGTGACAGAGAAATGTGAACTAATATATTTTGGCAAAGTGTTTAAGGAAAGGCAACATAAAATGAAGGTTATGATTCTACAAACAGTGAAAGAACAAAGAACCTAGGGGATAGATGTGCACCAATTGCTGAAGATGGTAGGAAAATTGAGAGAACAGTTAATAAAACATTTGGGATCTTGGGCTTTATAAGTAGATATATAGTACACAACTAAGGAAGTTATGATCAATCCATGTGAAACACCGGTTCGGCTCAACTAAAAACACTGTATCCAGTCTGGGCACTACACTTTGAGAAGACATTAGAGAGGTTAAAGAGAAGATTCATAAGATTAGATCAATCAATGAGCAACTTTCAGTTATGTAGATGGGTTGGGGCTGGGGTCAAGAGTGTGGTACTGGAAAAGCACAGTCAGTCAGGCAGCATCTGAGGAGCAGAAGAATCGATGTTTTGTCCCAGCTGGATTGGGGCTGTTTTTCTTGGAAAACATAAGGTTCAGAGGTTATTTGAAAGAAATGTTCAAAACTATGTGGGGTGTGGACAGTTAAGAGCAGTTAAGGAAAACCTGTTCTCACCAGTGGAAGAGAGACAAAGGACACGGATTTAAACTGACAGGCAATAGAAGCAACTGTAAAGATAAGGTGAAACCCTTTTACGCAGCAAATGGAGTCTGGAATGCACTGTTTGAGGTTTTAGTAAAGGGAGGCATAATTGTAGCTTTCAAAAGAGAATTGGACCATCATTTGAAGAAGAAAGATTGGCAAACTTATGGTGTAAAGATAAGATATGATGAATGACACGAGTGGAACTGCTCTTGCAGAGAGTAGCACAAATATGATGAGTTAAAAGGTCTATAAATGTGCTGTAATTATTCTATAACAATGTGATGTGAAGGTGCTGTTGTAGGACTGGGGTGGACATTGATAGAAGTCACACTACTCCAGGTTATAGTCCAACAGGTTTATTCGAAATCAAAAACATTTGGAGTGCCACTCCTTCATCAGGTGAAGTGACTTGATGAAGGAACAGCATTCCAAAAGCTTATGATTTCAAATAAACTGTTGGACTCTAACTTGATGCTGTATGACCTCTGACTATGATAATGTAGAGTAACATATTGGCATTGACATTAGGCACTGAATAATTTCTATGCAGTGCCAAGTTATTATTCTTCAGTAGATTTCGTAATTGAGTTCAGGAGAGAAGTACCATTGCTTTAACATTTAATTGTGGAACAGCCATATTTTTCCTAAATATTGGTTGCAGCATTTTGTGGACTTAATATCAACTATTCTAACCTTTCAATAACCTGAAATATAAAATGAAACATTAGGAAGAAATTTTGGATTCTGGATACATAGGGAAATTCAAGTGTTGTTTGAAATTGTGTACTGTTTGCATTTCAGGATAGCTGAATAAAGATGATTGGGTTAATCATACATTTCTTTTGGTTAGACAGGTGTTTGATTCATGTAGAAACAATTGGTCTTCTTTGAAAATAACCAAGTGAAGTTACTGAGACATCCATTCAGATAAAATTTCCACAAGCTTGAAATGTACTACACAATCTCCCACTTAGGGCCATTTAACTTTGGCACATTTCTGTGAGAACACAGCTGTCTAAGAAAATCACCACTTAAATTGGCAGTACCCATCCTTGAGACCAAAGCATGATAAGCATCAGAAATGGTAAAGCTACAAAAACATAAATAATGTGCGAACTGTTTTATTTTCCAGCACTGACCTGAACTTGAAACTTTAAGAGCAGAAAAATTCAATTAACAAAAATCAAAGAACAATAATTTACAATTAAACTTGTTACATGGAATCAAAATAAGTGAAGTGATAATATGCAAATACTGCCTAAAATGGGTGTAACCGTATAAATGTTACAATTAAATAGTTTTCACAATATTTAATTTTCAAATTTCAAATAATTGTTCACATTTATTTTGAAAAGAATGTTATTAATTCTAAGTATGGAAATTACCTAACTACACAATGAAAGTCATATTAAAACCAAAAAGTTAGAGAAGTTTTTCAAATAAGATTCCAACAAAATAATTATCGTTAATGACTGGAATGAGTACTTGCAATTAAAAAAAAATGATTGCAGATGTGTTTCAGAATTTAGCCCCATATTAGTGTGCAAAGTAGTAACTATTTGGGTGTCAATTGATGGAAACATCTGCAAACGTTCAGATTCCAAATGTAAGGACTTGCTGTACCTGTTGAAAACCAAACCATGTGTATATTTTGTTGTGGGGCAGCAGACCACATGGTGGCGCTTCCTGATGTAAATGTGTGTTGCACTTTGTGCTGAAGAGCAGACAGTGTCACACCACAGAAGATCAAATATGAATTACTTGCAGCAGTTATTTTTCTCGTGTGGGTAAATGCAATGCAAAATATCTCTCTTACATAGAAATCTAGAGAATTAAACAATATTGCATTAATTATAAATGTTTTTGTTTTGGCATGCAATAAAGAATAATTTTTCTCAAAAATATTGTTTACATGCATATTGAAACTGCAATATTTCTCATAGGTTTCATTAAAATCCATTAACAAAATATTCAGTATTACAATCTTAAATGATTACCACACTACATAAGATATTTTGATAACTTCTACATTTATTAAATAAAATCAATAAAATAAAATAAAATATAGATTTGTTGTGTTGTGTCTCACAGATGAACTTTTTTTCATTACTTCCAATCAGTATTCTGCAGCTCTGTTTCCTATTCATGTGAATTTTGAACCAATTTATCTAAACAATGATACCTCTTGCTGAATGTTTTGCACATTCAGTCTTTTGGCAGATAGTTTACTGTTCTTTCCTCCGTTAGGTTAGGTTCCCACATACATCATTAACCAAGAGACTAAATGAAATTTAGTGCAAAGGTTGGTTAATGCTACTTTGTAATGGGCCAGGAGGGGAAATAGCAATTTGTTTAATTGACTCGAAGTGCTAATTACTTCTCCAATGGAAATCCTTGGTTTTGATACATAGAAGGCTCATTGAGTTCTGAAACTTGTTTTCTTAAGTTTTATAGTTCAAAACCTATTGCTACTTCAATGTGGACTTAGTGGTATTAAGCTTCATAGAAGAGAAAAAAACAGATAGGATACATTAGAATGAAAAGCTCAGACAAAAAATACATGCAATAGATAATAAACCAAAGGTTCTTGTGATACCCTTTGTTGTGAAAATGGAATGGCATTCAGAGAATCTGGAAGAGAACAAAATTGAGAAAATAAATAAAAGCTGGAAAATAAATTCTTGAAGAGTGACTTCTGGAGTTGCTCATGCAAACATTAGAAATCCAAGGTAGGAAGAGAGCTGATGGGCCTACTGTACTCAACAGTGATGCCTTGATTAGGCACACATTCCACTTAAAACACAGATCCACCATCAGTCATGTAACCTCTATGAGAGGCAAAGCAAAGGGGCGGCACGGTGGCACAGTGGTTAGCACTGCTGCCTCACAGCGCCGGAGACGCGGGTTCAATTCCCGCCTCAGGCGACTGACTGTGTGGAGTTTACACGTTCTCCCCGTGTCTGCGTGGGTTTCCTCCGGGTGCTCCGGTTTGCTCCCACAGTCCAAAAATGTGCAGGTGAATTGGCTATGCTAAATTGCCTGTAGTGTTAGGTAAGGGGTAGATCTAGATCTAGATGTAGGGGTATGGGTGGGTTACGCTTCGGCGGGGCGGTGTGGACTTGTTGGGCCGAAGGGCCTGTTTCCACACTGTAAGTAATCTAATCTAATCTAATCTAAAGGAAGATAGCGATCCAGGGCCATTTAGAAAAACAAAACATCTGGGAAATTCCTTGCTGGAGTCCATCCTTCCACCATCTCACCACAGAACATTCCCCTTCCCCACTGAAAGAAAACAAATGTTTGGTGATTAAACACATCCAAGGGGCTAGAGCCATTGCATTTTCATGCCAGTAATTTTATCTATGTTTTCAAAATGGAAATATAATCTAGAATTGATTCAATACTTTCTTTAAGGACTAAATTCCTCAGTTGTCTAAAATCTCTAAAGCTGCTTAAGATTGTAATTCTATTAATTTTCAACTTTTATCTTCTACACTGGCTTCGATCATTTTAAAAAAAGATCTATTAGGTGATGTCACAAATGTGCAGTTATATAATGTTACATATTTGTAAAGAAAGCTCACGCAACTTTAAGATGATTCCCCCAAGGTTATACATATGATTCCTCTTGGAAATTTAACTGCAGCTTAGAGCAGACAGCGAGACTATTAAGATGCAACTACAAAAGATCATTAAACAATTCAAAAATTCCAAGACTATCCATTTAATCCACCAAACATGCGAAGGCTCAGAAGGGGACTGTAGGGACATTACTAGGAGTTCCAGCTTAATTCACATTGTTCTGTGCAATAATTGTGATGATGCTACCTCTTTA
Source organism: Chiloscyllium punctatum (assembly GCF_047496795.1). Taxonomy (NCBI): domain Eukaryota; kingdom Metazoa; phylum Chordata; class Chondrichthyes; order Orectolobiformes; family Hemiscylliidae; genus Chiloscyllium; species Chiloscyllium punctatum. Next base: position 46,953,909 of record NC_092775.1, on the reverse strand, counting down.
ACAAGGTTATGTTGTCCTTGATGTTTTTTTCACGAGGTGTTGTAAAGGCAATGGTGCTGAAATGGCTGACAGAAACTGCCCAAGTCAACAATCAAAGGAAGCCTTTAGGTTTTTTTGAAAACAGTTGTACAATGAAAAGTGAGTGGCCAGTTCTTCTAGTTCAGTTTTTTTCGAGCAATTGATCAGAAAACTGCCAGGAACCTAGAGAAGCAGCTACAATGAAAAGTAATTCCATTCTTCAACAGAGCTCTTCCCTGTATTTGCTCTCTGAAAACTCTTCTGCCTTTAAGAACCTGTAATTAAGTTAGTTTGCTGAGCTGGAAGGTTTGTTTTCAAACGTTTTGTCACCATACTAGGTAACATCATCAGTGAGAGTCTCCGGTAAAGTGCTGGTGGCATGTCCCACCTCTCTATTTATTGTCCTTGATTTCTTAACATGGGTGAAGTCATTTCTGGTTTTTTTTTCAAGGGAAGGTAGATGGGATCTAAGTCGATGTGCTTATTATTCTGGTTAGAATGCCATGCTTCTAAGAATTCTCGTGTGTATCTTTGTTTTGCCAGTCCGAGGATGTGTGTGTTGTCCCAGTCAATGTGGTGTCCTTCTTTGTCTATGTATGGAAACTAGTGATAGTGGGTTGTATCTTTTGGTGTTCATGTAGCCTAGTGGCAAGTTTCCTGCTTGTTTGTCCAACGTGGTGTTTTTCACAGTTGTATTGTATCTTGTGACTGATGTTAGTTTTGCTGGCAGTATCTCATAGATTCTTTAGGTTCATTAGTCACTGTTTAAGTGTGTTGGCAGGTTTGTGGCTGACCATGATGCCAACGGGTCTGAGTAGTCTGGAAGTCATTTCTGAGGTGTCTTGTTATAAGGAAATGTGGCTATAGTTTTTGTTTGCATTGTGTCTGCTTCTTTGGGTTTGTTTCTGAGGAATCAGTGGATTGTGTTTTTTAGGTACTTGATAATGTAAGAACATGTGTTTGAATTCACCTATTGCCAAGGGGTATATTTATAGGATATTGCAGGGATTGGAACAGCTTTGTTAAGTTGTGATATTGTGTTAGTTGGGCTATCAAATAAGTTAAGTTATTCTAAATTCTGCTGTCTTTAGTCTGTGTTTCATCCATAATGTTTAAATAAATTGCTTTGTTTAAAGCTGAGTGGTTTGACCAGCTGCAACACTCCTGGAATATCCACATTTCATCTGCCGAAAAAAACTGTTAGTGTCTCGGCTGCCTCCTTAAAATGTTTTGAGGGGGTTCTGGCCTGGTCCATAACACAATGATTTTCTAAACTTACAAGTTCCAGCCATTTGGTTTGGTTATGATAAAGCTGTTTTTCTTCCTTTTTTATACATCTATCAGTGTTCGAACATACAACTGACTTTTTTTATCCAAACACCAAATCTCCTATGTTTTTTTTCTTCTCTTAACTGGCACCAATAATTCTCTTGTGCTTTCTAATTGATTGATTTACATTCAAAGCCTATTAAGAGTAATGCGGACCACCAAAGATGAGCCTGAGGGAGGGAGACAGTGAGGACCTAAATCAAAATGGAGCTGAAAACTGGTTGTGAACAGTCATTTTGAGCAGAATCACCTGAACACCATGAGAGAAACATTTTAGAAATGACTATAATTCTGAAGCTGAATCGGGCTGCCCAGAGCCACAATCTGCAAGACCAAAAGTGAAACCATATAGCCTTCACTCACTCCCAGGACCTATTCTGCTCAGTTTGCCTGTGGAAACTATTCAACTATTCAACTTCTAACTATTCAACTTCAAAAGCTGTCATAACTACTTTATCTGAATTCATGTTTTCAACCTACAGACCTTGGAAAAAGAATCATCAAACAACTCAGGCTCGTAAAAATAGTGCAGACTGATCTCATTTTTACCTTTATACATAGCGTTTATTCTTACTTAATTTAAATCTTTTTATCTGTATTTCAGCCAATAACTTTATTAGTTCTTATTTCCATGATTTACAGCAATAGTTAAGCAATAAACAAACTTGTTATCTTATTGAAACATAAAGCTCAACTGGTAGTTATATTTAAATTAACACACTCAAATTAAAGGGAGGCTACCTCTGCGCAAATAGAAATTCTTAGTTCACAGACGACTTGGAGGACACAAATGCTGTATGGACATGATAGCTGAATTGAGGCCAGTTTCCATTGGTTTCCTTGCTCTTTGTTCCTTAATGAGATCTAACATAAAGATACCAGGTACAGAAGTGTCAATTCTATCTCAAAGTTTAATTTGTTTAAACATGTGCTCAGGGGGATCCAAGATGGCAGCGACCCAGCAAGTCTGAGTTTACAGTGCTCCTCCCAAGACTTGGGCAAAGTGGGTCACCCACCCCCACCACACTCACCAAATCATTTAAAATAGCTTTTACTTAATGTAATTAGTTGTTCAGTATTGAATTTTTAAAAATTAATCTTCAGTAAAAATGACGAAAGGGAAGGGAGCCTGCAGCTCTCAACAAGCAGGAAGCCCTCCCCCATCCTTTCCAGCTGCAGCAGAGGCGTCCGCAGCCGCCCCGGGGGACTTACCTACAGTGGCGAGCCTTGTGGAAATCATCTCCAAACTGGATGTGAAGATCGATGCTTTTATTGAAGAATCCCGAAGTCGATGGGACTCACTCTTGGCCGCACTGCAAAAGCACGACCGAGCCATTAAGGAAATCGAGTGCCAAGTCAGAGCGGCGGAGCTAAAGGCTGCGACCTCTGAAACTACAGCGCAATCGGCCGTGGATCTGGACTCTCAAACAGCGAGTCCGGATCTTAGAGAACCACAGTGACGACCTTGAGAATTGATAGGATGTGGAAAATTCTTGAACAGTGGCTTCCACAGCTGTTAAATCTGGAGGCTGGATCAGGCCAGGTGAGGGTAGAATGGGCCTACCGGGTTGCAGTGCGTGGGCCCGGCTCGAACCAGCGCCCCCGTCCGGTCCTTTTCTGGCTGCAGAGCTATAAGGAGAGGCAGATACTCCTAGAAGCCTCTAGAAATCTTGGAAAAGATCCCCAAGCCATGATCTATAAAGGATCCAAGATCATGTTATTCCAGGACTTTTCCCCAGGTCTGGTCCGAAAGAGGAAAGCATTCGATGAGTAAAAGAAGTGTTTAAGGGACTTAAATATTCAGTACTCCTTACGCTACCCAGCGACGCTACGCTTTAACCATGAAGGATCCGTGTATAACTTCGGATCGCCGGAAAAGGCCAAGGAATTTTTGGACTCTCTTAGATAAATTGTAAGAGATAATTGATGTTGGTTTGCCTTCCCCCTACTCCGGTTTATATCCCCTCTTTTTTTTTAACCTTACTGTTTAATATTATCTTGGGGGGGGTGGGGAGAGGGATTTATTTATTTGTTCTCTACTTAACGATTTTCTCCCCCCATTGTTTTTTTTATTATTTTATATATAATATACATATATATAGGCCAGGGGATCTAGTTAATGTTGGTGGGGGGAGGTGGTTACCTTATTCTATTTTACCTACGTCTCTAGGAGTGGGGTTGTTTTCCCTTGTTATTTTGTATTATTATATTTAATTATTACTTGTTGAGGTTGTAATTTTATAGTTATATATGGTTATACATGCTATTAACATTACCAAATATATCCAGGTGTTGGTGTGGGTGGGATGGGGGGATGGGGGTAGGGTGCTCACTGTTAACTCTAGCTCTGTAGTATATTTGAATTTTCCTCATCCTATTGAGGAGCGCCTGGTTCAAGGGTGGGGCACTGGTTAGGAGAGGATACGATGGACCTTTGGAAAGGAAGTGAACAAGGGGGAAAATCTCCATTTAAATATGTTTTATATATTTTGTATTTAGAAATAGTTTTTTATTATAATATTGTGAGTGTATTAGAGAGCCTTTATTTTTGTGAATTTTATATGCTCTATGCTCAGAATGCTCTGGATAGAGTTTCCCCTCCTGAGGGGTCTCGGATTTGCCCGGACGATTATGGTTGATCAGTCGGTTAAGTGGTGCACCTGGAATGTCAAGGGGAGTGATTCGCCAGTCAAAAGGAAGAAAATATTATCAAATCTCAAGAAAGAAAGAGTTGATATAGCTCTCCTACAGGAGACACACTTGTTGGATAAAGAACACTTGAAATTACGACAAGGTGGATTTGATCAGGCCTTTTTTTCTTCTTTTAGCTCAAAAAGCAGGGGAGTTGTTATTCTTATTCAGAAGAATTTCCCTTTCAAAATTCTAAATCAGATAAAAGACAAATCTGGACAATATATTCTGATTAAAGCCCTTATAAATGGAGAGGAATATGGGATTTTAAATTTGTATTGCCCCCTGGCACATCCATTTAAATTTATAATGGAAGCCTTCTCAAAATTGATGGCTCTCAGTGCCCGTCTTACAATTATAGGGGGAGACTTTAATTGTATTATGGATCTGGAAATAGATAGGATTCCCAAGAGTACTGCAGGAGTATCTCCCAGATCTAGACAATTGGTGGATCTGAACAAAGAATTAGGATTAGTAGATGTATGGAGATGTCTTCATCCACAGGGCAGAGATTTTTCTTTTTACTCCAATCCACATAAATGTCATACCAGAATTGATATGTTTTTTGCCCCCACGATTTTTAAAAATTCCATACCATCCTGTAAAATAGGTAGTATAGCAATTTCCGATCATGCTGCTGTATATATGGAAATCAAGGCGAGGAACAATGAGACATCCCCTCGGCATTGGCGTATGGACCCTTTCCTGATGAAAGATAGTAAATTTGTAAGGCACTTCTCTCAAGAATTTAAACTTTTTTAGAAATTAATTTAGGTACGGCTAGCAACCCATCAATGATGTGGGAGACCATCAAAGCTTACGCGTGAGGTTTGATCATCTCATACTCAGCGATCCAGAAAAAATTAAAGGGAGAACAACAGCGTCTGCTCGAAGCTCGCTTAAAAGCGGCTGAAACAGCATACGCTGACAGACCTTCTAATGTCAAATTGCAAAGGATTACAGCCCTTAGGACAGCTCTAAACACCACACTTACCCAAACGGCTAAGAGGGAAATATTATTTGCAAAACAAAGGTTATATGAATTTGGCGATAAACCGGGTAGATACTTAACATTTCTTGCAAAGAAAAAAAGGCCCCTCAAACTATCATGTCTATCAAGGAAAGTACGGGTATTTTGACTCATGATCATAAAAGGATTAATGCAATCTTTCGAAAATTTTATTCTGATTTATATAAATCGCAGGATTGTGAAGACAGGACTAGGAGGATGCAATCATTTTTTAAAAATTTGACCTTTCCGGACCTAACTCCGGAACAGGTATCGGTCTTGAATGCTCCCCTAACAATCCAAGAAATACTTGACGCAATCAGGCAACCTCAGAGCGGTAAGGCACCTGGCCCAGATGGTTTTCAAGCTGAATTCTATAAAGAATTTATAGGAATATTGGCTGGTCCACTTATGGACATATATAACTACGCATACAGTCAGGGCTGTCTCCCGCCTTCGCTGAAAGAGGCAAATATCTCTCTTATCCTTAAAAAAGATTGCGTGTCATACAGACCAATATCCTTGTTAAATGTAGATTTTAAAATCCTCTCTAACGTTAGCATTGAGGCTAGAAAGGGTACTGCTACATATCATAAAGGAGGATCTGACGGGGTTTATTAAGGGCTGTAGATCATCCAATAATATTAGAAGGGTTTTGAATATGATTCAAGCCTGCCATCAGGGAAAGATACCAGGAGTAGAAGTCTCATTAGACGCGGAAAAGGCATCCGACAGGGTTGAATGGTCATATTTGTTTTATACATTGGAAAGGTTTGGCGTTGGAAATGTGTTTACCAAATGGGTCTCAACATTGTATAGTGATCCCAAAGCAGTTGTGGTTACCAATGGATTAGGTTCGGATAGCTTCAGTGTGGGTAGGGGCTGCCGTCAGGGATGTTCTCTCTCGCATTGTTAATTATGCTAATAATTGAGCCACTAGCAGAACCTATACTGGCTGATCCTAATATAACGGCCTCAAGGACTGGTACAGGTAAACATAAAATTACCCTTTAGGCAGATGATGTTCTTCTATTCCTCAGTAATCCTCTGATGTCCGTACCTCTCTTAATCCAAGTTATTAATACATTTAGTGCATTCTCAGGCTATAAAATTAATTTCTCAAAATCGGAGGCTATGCCAATGGGTGGCCTTGCTATGATACCCCACTTAGTGGATGGATCCCACTTTCCCTTTCGGTGGTCCCTGGAGGGTTTCTTATATTTAGGCATTTTTATTACTCCAGTATTTGGTCAGTTATACAAGGCTAACTTTGTGCATTTACTGGAAAGGATATGGCAGGACCTCCAGCGATGGGGAGACCTTCCAATTTCCTGGCTGGGTAGAATAGCACTAATTAAAATGAATGTCCTGCCCCGTCTCCTATACCCTATGAGAATGCTTCTGAGGATAGCACTACGTAGATTATATGGCTGGTTGGGTTCCTTTATCTGGAATCATAGACGGCCCCTCATTAAGTTGAAGAAGCTACAGCTTCCACAGGCAAGGGGAGGATTGGACTTCCCAGATTTTAGGAAATATCAGTTAAGTTCCCTATTAAGTTACATAGCTGATTGGGTCTTGTCTGACCTGCAATCAATCTGGCTGGACATCGAGGCTTCTCAAGTAAAATGCCCACTTATTAACCTTTTATTTTCAGACAAGAGGAAAATCATTACAGATCACTGTAAAAACCCGATAATACTCAACACAATTAAAGCTTGGAATTAATGCGGCAAAATGAGGGCAACTCACATAAACATCCCCCTATGCTCCGATAGTGGGAGCATGGGGATTTCAACCGGGGTTTACAGATGCCACTTTTAAATTCTGGAGATCCAGGGGTATCTCATGTCTAGGGGACCTATTTAAAGATGGGGTCCTGATGTCTTTTGAACCGCTGTGTCAGAAATTCGGATTACCTACTGGAAACCTCTTTCGATACTTCCAAATTTGAGATTATATACAGAAGAAGACTATGTTATTAGATAGTCTTTATAAATCAGATAGAGAATGTGGAGTGCTACGGCCAATGGGGGTATCTTCTGTCAGTACTATTTATCATTTACTACATGATGAAGTATAGGTAGATATGGACAAGCTGCTTAAAACATGGGATCAGGATTTGGGACTAGAAATCTCTATAGAAACATGGAATAACATTTGGGAAAACGCCAGAAGAATCACCATCTGCAACAGAACTCAGGCTATCCAGCTGAAGATACTTCATAGGGCCCATATAGCACCGGATCGATTGGCAAAATTTAAGGCAGGTACATCTCCAATGTGTCCCAAATGTAAAATAGAGGTGGGCACTCTTGTACATTGCCTATGGACCTGTCATAAGATCCGTAGATATTGGACTAAAGTAGCAAGTGCTCTGACAGAAATTTTAGGAATGGAAATTAAAGTGGACCCTTTTGGGCTTTTCAAACTTACCCTCCCTGGATATGCACAGGAAGAGATTATTTTCTATTCTCTCTTTCTGTGCAAGGAAAAATATTTTGGCAAACTGGGTAGCTGAGGGCCCCCCCGGACTTTCAAATTGGCACAGATTAATTATGGAATTTATTCCCCTTGACTTCCTTACAAATATGGTGCACCGAAAGACCGAAGTATTTCATAAAATATGCCAGCCCCTCTTGAATTATATAAATACAGATATTTTGGCTATCCTAACAAGGGCTTTTATTTAATTGAGGTTGCGAATCTAGCTGGTCCGGGGCCCTTGGAAGAGGAATCCCGCACAAATACGGGTTTTGTTACATTTGATGTTAACACATTCCAAGCATGTATCTCACGACCCAATTTCTGTGTTATCCATTGGTTTTTTTTCTCTTTCTCTTATTTGAATAATGTAAGAGACTTAATTATACACTCTAGTTAGTTGTAGGTTAGATTAGTAGTTAGTTGAGATTTTTTTTCCTCGGTGTTTTTCTTTTGTTAAATTTTGGTTATTATTTATTTAAGATTTAATTGTATATCAACTTTTGTACTTGAGATTTTTTTTATTTTTGTAAACTTGTAACAATTGTTAAATTTTCAATAAAAATATCTATTAAACATGTGCTCATGACCGAGTCTAAGTTGCCAGGTATTTTCTAAGTCACTGCAAAAATAAATTGGAGATAATCTCTTCTTGAAGACAATGATGACAATTCATTGGGAATTCCTCCAGTTATTGTTTTAGGTCAGATCCTTTATGAAAGTAAATACTGATGACAACTTTTCTCCAAAGAATCTCTCATCAGTGGCACAAAGGAACCTTTTGTTCCTTTATCCCTTGTGATATGTTGTGATGTCACTGGACTAGTACTCCAAAGGACCAGTCTGGAGACTTAGGTTCAATTAGTGGAATATAAATTCAATTAAATAAGCTCTTGAATTAAATGCTAATCAATAATGGTGACCATGAAATCATCACTGATTGCCACAAAAAAAACCCCATCTGGCCTGCTGGGAAAGAAATCAGCCATCCTGACCTGGTCTGGTCTGCTTGTGACACCAAACCACACCAGTGATTTGATTGCCCTCTGAAATGACCTAACAAGCCACACTGTTAAAGGGATGTTAGGGACAGGCAACAAATGCTGGTCTTGCCAGTCACACCCACAGGAGGAAAGCAAACAAAGAACACCATGTCCATGATATCCAATGTGAAACTCTTGATTTCCTCACTTGTTGTTAACCTATTCCTGCTCAAACCTAAGACTGATCTCGCCAACCTTCTCCTCAGCTTTTCAATTACAAAAGCACAGAAGGACTCTTCCTCACAATATTGTCACTGATTTTCAAACATGTCTCATTTATTCATGGACATGGTCTTCAATTTATTAGCCTGATCACAGCAGGACAACATTCACCAAATTAATGGTCTGTTTCAGTGACATGATCTCAAGATTGATGGAGATGCAAAATACAATTTGGCCCTTCTTTATGCAATAATCTAATCTTCAACACAGCATAAGGCTCCTCAAATCTCTGGTAAGTGATTTTTGTCCTATGTATTACACTACCTAGACATCCATAGAATATATTAATCACATGTTGTATGAAGAAGTACTCCCTAAGAGGAGTGTTGTAGAAGCTTGGCACTCCCTTCTGCAAATGGCAATTGATGTTCGATCGATTGTTGATTTTAATACTCAGTGACAGATTTTTATTAGCCAAACATATCAATGGACATAGAGTTAATTGGGTACATGAGATTAGTAATGGGTCAAACATGATTTTATTGAATAAAAACAAAATATTGCAGATGTTGGAAACCTGCAAAAAACAAGAAAACAGAATGCTGGAGAAACTCAACAAGTCTGACAGTATTTAGAGTCATAGAGATGCACAGCATGGAAACAGACCCTTTGGTCCAACCCGTCCATGCCGACCAGATATCCCAACCCAATCTAGTCCCACTTGCCAGCACCCGGTCCATATCCCTCCAAACCCTTTCTTTTCATATATCCATCCAAATGTTGCAATTGTACCAGTCTCCACCACTTCCTCTGGCAGCTTATTCCAAACACATACCACTCTCTGCATGAAAATGTTGCCCCTTAGGTCCCTTTTATATCTTTCGCTTCTCACCCTAAACCTATGCCCTCTAGTTCTGGACTCCCCCACCCCAGGAAAAAGACTTTGTCTATTTATCCCATCCACGCCCCTCGTAATTTTGTAACCCTGTATAAGGTCACCCCTCAGCCTCAGACGCTCCAGGGAAAACAACCCTAGCCTGTTCAACCTCTCCGCATAGCTCAAATCTTCCAACCCTGGGAACATCCTTGTAAATCTTTTCTGAACCTTTTCAAGTTTCACAACATCCTTCTGATAGGAAGGAGACCAGAATTGCATGCAATGTTCCAACAGTGGCCTAACCAATGACCTGTACAGCTGCAACATGATGTCCCAACTCCTATACTCAATACTCTGACCAATAAAAGAAAGCATACCAAACGCCTTCTTCACTATTCTATCTACCTGTGATTCTACTTTCAAGGAACTATGAACCTGCACTCTGAGGTCTCTTTGTTCAGCAATACTCCCTAGGACCTTACCATTAAGTGTATAAGTCCTGCTAAGATTTGCTTTCCCAAAATACGGCACCTCGCATTTATCTGAATTAAACTCCATCTGCCACTTCTCGGCCCATTAGCCTATCTGATCAAGATCCCGTTGAAATCAGATGTAACCTTCTTTGCTGTCCACTACACCTCCAATTTTGGTGTCATCTGAAAACTTACTAACTGTACCTCTTATGCTCTCATCCAAACCATTTATGTAAATGACAAAAAGTAGAGGACCCAGCACCGATCCTTGTGGCACTCCACTGGTCACAGGCCTCCAGTCTGAAAAACAATCCTCCACCACCACCCTCTGTCTTCTAACTTTGAGCCAATTCTGTATCCAAGTGGCTAGTTCTCCCTTTATTCCATGAGATCTAACCTTGCTAATCAGTCTCCCATGGGGAACCTTGTTGAACGCCTTACTGAAGTCCATATAGATCACATCTACTGCTCTGCCCTCATCAATCCTCTTTGTTACTTCTTCAGAAAACTCAATCAAGTTTGTGAGACATGATATCCCATGCACACAGCCATGTTGACTATCCCTAATCAGTTCTTGCCTTTCCAAATACATGTACATCCTGTCCCTCAGGATTCCCTCCAACAACTTGCCCAACACCAATGTCAGGCTCACTGGTCTATAGTTCCCTGGCTTGGCTTTACCACCCTTCTTGAACAGTGGCATCACGTTAGCCAACCTCCAGTCTTCCGGTACCTCACCTGTGACTATCGATGATACAAATATCTCAGCAAGAGATGAAGAAGGGCTGATGCCCGAAACGTCGATTCTCCTGTTCCTTGGATGCTGCCTGACCTGCTGCGCTTTTTCAGCAATACATTTTCAGCTCTGATCTACAGCATCTGCAGTCCTCACTTTCTCCTATCTCAGCAAGAGGCCCAGCAATCACTTCTCTAGCTTCTAGAGTTCTAGGGTACACCTGATCAGGTCCTGGGGATTTATTCACCTTTATGCATTTCAAGATGTCCAGCACTTCCTCCTCTGTAAAATGGACATTTTGCAAGGGGTCATCATCTATTCCCTATTTTGTATGTCTTCCATATCCTTTTCCACAGTAAATACTGATGCAAATACTTGTTTAGTATCTCCCCCATTTTTTGCGGTTCCACACAAAGGCCACCTTGCTGATCTTTGAGGGACCCTATTCTCTCCCTATTTACTCTTTTGTCCTTAATATATTTGTAAAAACCCTTTGGGTTCTCCTTAATTCTACTTGCCAAAGCTATTTCATGTCCCCTTTTTGCCCTCTTGATTTCCCTCTAAAGTGTACACTTACTGCCTTTATACTCTTCTAAGGATTCACTTGATCTATCCTGTCTAAACCTTACATATGCTTCCTTCTTTTTCTTAACCAAACCCTCAATTTCTTTAGTCACCCAGCATTCCCTATACCTACCAGCCTTTCCTTTCACCCGAACAGGAATATACTTTCTCTGAATTATTGTTATCTCATTTCTGAAGGCTTCCCATTTTCCAGCCGTCGCTTTACCTGCAAACGTCTGCCCCCAATCAACTTTTGAAAGTTCTTGCTTAATACTGTCAAAATTGGCCTTTCTCCAATTTAGAACTTCAACTTTTAGTTCTGGTCTATCCTTTTCAGTCACTATTTTAAATCTAACAGAATTGTAGAGAAAGAAGCAGAGTTAACTCTTCAAGTCCAATATAACTCTTCTGAAGAACTTCTTTAGATTTTTCAGACTCTTAATTTTTCAGATTTTATTGAATGAAGAACAGGCTCAAGGGTATTTGTCCTATCACCGATCCAATGTTTCTTTGTTGCTACATAATGTACATTTCAGCAGGGATTCTGTGTCCCTTTTACTTTAAATTAAACCAAGTTAGTAATGTATCAGATTTGAATTTTTTATATTATTTACTATTGTCTATAACTCTAAAATTACCTTATTCCAATTTTTTTCTCATCACTCAACCTTCTGACCCTTTCATATCAATCTTATGGTTTCAGATGCATGGATACTTGGTATGGTGGCTACTGATAACCCAGTTGTTCTGTAGCAAATCAACAAATATTGGGTGTGGACAGTGAGCCTGTCAGTTTTGGTGCAGTGTCTGTGTAGGTTGGCTTTAAGTTGAGTTTCAATTCACATGGCTTCGATTCACCTTTTTTAGTACATTTGTTGCAAACTTATCTGCTCACGGTTGAATTTCACTGCCAATGCTTTGCAAAGGAATTGCATTTACAATTTTATTTGATGAAATATTCTATTTTGAAATCTAAACTAGGTCTTCTCCCTTTCTCATAAAACAAGATCCTTAAAAATAAGATTCCTGCTGTATTTGTCCTGATCTTTAAAAAGATATGTAACAGAATCAGACACAAAGGCCAGCAAGGACTATTTCACCATTGCTCCATTTTTCATCCTTTTGACAAGTGACACAGCAAGTGTCTCACCAGCTGGTTGTCAATTAAAGGGATTATAACTTGTTAAACACCTTGTTGATGGCCCAACCCACCTGATAATATTCAGCTTCCTATCTTACCTAAAGCACCAAACAAGCTGAATGTCTGGAAAATGTGGCATGCAAACCAGAGTGGGTACGCGATGCCTTCAGTTCATTGTTTAGTCTCTCCATGTCGTATACAACTAAACAGCATCAGTTGGTCTCCATGGGCACCAGCTGCACTCAGCCCTCATCCATAAAAATTGCCATCTGACATTTGCCACCACACATGACCATCATGGGACTTTTCTGATACATCTGCGGGTCACTCTAGAGGCACAGACTTGCATTGCAGGGCACACCGGCAACGAGCTTTGGAAGGCTGTAGCAGTGAAAGGGACCCAGTTCATGAAATGGAGTGGGGTACGTCTCAGGGCTGGTTGCTTAACCTCCTCACGTAGGGCCTACCTGCATGGTTGGAGAAATCCTGCTCAATGGTGCTCAGTGGACATTTTACTGTACTATAGTGTGCCACATCAATCTCACATCTACACCTTGCGTCTGCAGCTTAAACACACTGCACATGCACTGAGCAAGCAGCCATTCCATCGTTTGTCCTCACTAATGACACTGGAGGCACTAATGGGCACCTGGCATAGTCAGTCAAGGACCTTGTCCCAAATCAGTCCGGGCATTCAGTTGGAAAAATCTCAGAGAGGGTTTTGGATTCTGTGCCTCTGAAGACTGGTGAGTGGTCACAGTTAGTCCTCAGGCTCCATAGTAGCCAGTCCAGCAGATAGAGCTAACACAGTAGGAGAGAAATAGAGCACCAGTCAGGGATCTTGCCTGACCTGCTGTGTTTTTCCAACACCATTCTAATCTAGATTCTGGTTTCCAGCATCTGCAGTCCTTGTTTTTACTTCAGAATCTTGGTGTTGTCTCATTTCCCCCCTCAGTTGAAGCAAACCTTTCAGAGACACAGAGTGGTTTTACCTCCTCATCTTTATTCCAGGCCCTGGAGAGAGAGAGAACAATCACAGAGACATGAGTTCATGGTCTTCTTTCGAACAACAGCTTCTTAATAAACTATATAGCCATTTTACAGGGAGGAGCATCCAGGTAAGACAACATACATATTAATTAGGGGACCGTTACAATCAACGAGTATTGTTAGCAGAGGCCAAGCCTTTTACTGTTCTACAATGGGTGTTCTTAACTTTGTTAACTGGACTTATACAATGGATACTTTTCACTTTGTTATTTGGCCTGGCATACTGAATCCTTCCAATATTGTTAAATGGCTCCACATGATGAATGTTTTTCCACTTTGTTAACCCATTACCCTTGCCTCCAGCACCCCATTGTTAACTGTAAGTTCTTATCTGATCTGAATCATGCTCAGCCGAACCTCTTGTTTCACAAAACTCAGAACTTAACTCTTTTCCTGCCTATTTTTATCCTGTACATATTCTCATTGGCACTTCCATCTGGGGTTGTCTGGTTAGGTCAGTCCAGGGAGTGGGCTACATTCAGCCCTTTAGGTCTATCCACAGAATCTAAGGGGGTTGGGGTGGGAGGGGGAGGTCAGAGGGGCCAATGTCACACCGAGGAAACTCCGCAAGTTATTCTTCAGGACTGGAGACTGCTGTGCAGGAGGGGAAGGTCGGATGGCAATTGTGAAGGGGACAATATTATCTTGGGGTATAAGTTAAAGCCTGGATAGGAATGGGATCAGGCAAGAGGGGTGTTGTCCTTGGTCATGGTTGCCATTGTCTTTAAATGATGGGCAGTGTATGACCACACCTGGCACAGTTACCCACATACCAGGGGCTGGGTAGGGGGGAAAGCTGGGCAGAAGCAGGGTCATGTAAATGGTCAGGTAAGGATCTGCGGAGGTGTGAAACTTAAGAGGTTTATGGGAAGAACAATGGAGAAGGCATTTTGGGAACATGTAAAAGCTGGTAGTTGGAAGCTACTGGCTGAGGAGTGCTCACTGTTGCCTTTCATTGTGCTGGAAATCCAAAGTGCTCAACAGGGGTGAAAATCACTGTCATCGCACTTGGAATGAGTGGGGCAAGTGACTTGATTTATAGGGAGAGAGTTGCATGATCCACTAATGTGAGGGCCATTAAGAAGGAAGGAATATTACACCCTGATCCAGGACTATACAGGATACTGACCCTTGACCATCTTCATGCATTGACTCCCTGTTTGTTTTACACCTCCCTGTCCAAAATAGTGCTGACTACCTCATTGACTTTTGGACCCATAAGCTGAGAAAGAATAGGGATGTTGCTGAATGAGCCAATAGTATCAGCAGCACCATTGCTTTCTATCCACCTTATTCCTTTTGCTTTCAGGCGGTGCAGCAGGTTCTCACCACAGACATTGAGTATTGAAACATCATGAAGGGCTATGAAGTTATGCATCATGGTGGAGTGACGACAATGGGGGATACACAGAGAAAGAGAGACAAATAACCAGATGCAAGGTGAAAGCAGGGATATTTATAAAAGAAGGGCACAATCATGAAGAGTGCATTGTCACCTGTCCCAAAATGCCGTCAATAGGTGTTTTTCTTCCTCCTTGCACTATGTCTTTGTGTACTCTCTGGTTCTGCAGCTGGAATATTGGGAGTCTGCTTAGCAGGGGAGCCTGTTGGGCTTGGAGGGTACTTGTATCTGGATGGGCCAGGCATGTTGAAGGTCTCATTGCCAGTTGCAAGTAGACCCTTCTCAATGTGATGTTTCAGTGATTGCAGAGGGGCAGGCGGAATGGAGAGCCCAGCTATCTCTGGAATGTCCTGAGAAGAAACTTCTGAGGATGCTGTGAGATTTCTCCTCTGACTGGGTGCCTCCTGACACAGCTCAGTCTCCTGATGGGGAAGGAGCAGCCAGAGTGTGCACCAGATTCCCTGTACCCTCTGTCACTATGCCTTTGGTTCTGACAATGGAACCTCTCCAGCAGACCCTGAGGCTGCTAGGCCTGGGTCTTCATGGCAATCAACATCTTATCCCTGGGGATGAACTAGATAATCACATGACTTGTTGCACTGCTGCAGCTTCTGGGCAATGAGGACCATTGCTTCCTATATCCCTGTCTGGGACTCCTGCTACTCCCTATGCATTGCATGTGGATGAACTCCCTGATTGCTCCTCTCCTGCTTGGTCCTGAGCAGGTATCTGGTCTCTGACATTCATCCAAGTGCCAGTGGTCCGGACAGTTTCTTCATCGGCCAGCTGTGGTACTGTCACAGTGAGGTGCTCACCAGATTGTGCTCCCACATTTCCTAAGCCTGACATTTACGGTATCCGAATCAGAGCTAGTGACAAATGCAGGGGGCAGCCTCGTTGATGCTTCTTCTGAGGCCTTGGTGCTGTTGTCCTTAGAGATTGAGGTGGCGACCTCTCCATGGTGAAGGTGGCAATGGTTCCTGCAAGAGACAGAGAAGGCCTGTGGTTAGATGTAGTTTGCAATGAATGAGACTGACAGCGGTGCAGTGGAATCAAGAGTAGTAGTTGGTTAGTGGAACATGGATGCTTATGACTTTAATTAGTATTTTAATTCAATTTCCATTTACAAATGACAAACTGACTCGAGAGATGAAACAGCAGACATAGTGGGAGAATTAAAAGGCAAATATATTTGGAAATATGGATAACTTACATCTTATAGTACTAATTAGGCATTACTCTCATGTATTAACCCCAGATGTGACAACATCATAATGGAAGTAAATGCAACTAGCAGGAAATGAACATCAAACGCAAACTTATGATTTTATAGGGATAAACTTTGGAGTACATGTTATGGGGTAGCTACCTTGTCCACTGCAATCCACATTGGAAAAGACCAAACATACTGTTTACAATTTCCCACAGAATGTCAAATCAGAAAATAGATCCAACAGACATTGAGGGAAAATGTGCCTCTCAAAATACCCCAGAAACTCCTGCATTGCTGCTCCACCATCTTCCCTGCTTGGTTCTCCTTCCACTCAACTTGGGCCAGATCCTCCCTCATGTCTTTGTAGCAACCTTTATTCATTTGTAATACTGTTCCATCTGATTCCAGCTTTCCCCTCTCAAACTGCAGGGTGAACTGGATCATATTATGGTCACTAGCTCTTTGAGATTCCCTCAATTTAGCTCCCTTATGAAGTCTGTTTCATTGCACATCATTAAATCCAGAGTTTCCTGTTCCTGATTGGGCTCTTCTGCAAGGTGCTGAAAAACAGATCTCATAGACATTCCATGGATTCCTTTTCTTGGGATTCACTACTTACGATTTTATAGGGATTATGATTTTATAGGGATAAATTTTGGAGTACATTCTATGGGGTGGCAACCTTGTCCACTGCAATCCACATTGGAAAAGACCAAACATACTGTTCACAATTTCCCACAGAATGTCAAATTAGAAAATAGGTCCAACAGACATTGTGGGAAAATGTACCTCTCAAAATACCCCAGAAACTCCTGCATTGCTGCTCCACTATTTTCCCTGCTAGGCTCCCCTTACACTCAATTCGGGCCAGCTCCTCCCTCATGTCTTCCATATATTCCTTTTCTTGGGATCCGCTATAAACCTGACTTTCCCCGTTCACCTGCATATTGATGTCCCCCATGATTATTGTGATAGTGCCTTTCTAATATGCCTTTTCTACCTCCTGATCTTTTCTCCCAACATCTTGACTAGACAGAGTCTTTCCCTGGGGTGGGGGAGTCCAGAACTAGAGGGCATATGTTTAGGGTGAGAGGGGAAAGATATAAAAGAGACCTAAGGGGCAACTTTTTCACACAGAGGGTAGTGCATGTATGGCATGAGTTGCCAGAGGAAGTGGTGGAGGCTGGTACATTTAAAAGGCATTTGGATAGGTATATGAATAGGAAGGTTTTAGAGGAACATGGGCCAAGTGCTGGCAAATGGATCTAGATTAATTTAGGATATCTGGTTGACATGGACCCGTTGGACCAAATGTCTGTTTCCGTGTTCTATGACTCTACTGCTAGGAGGCCCGTACATAATCCTCAGCAGAGTCTATTTTTCCTGTATGGTTCCTCAACTATACCCACACAGATTCTATGCCACTTCGAGACCACTTATTGCTGTGGATTTAGTTTAATTTCTTACTAACAAGGCGACCCTTCCTCCTTTGCCTCTCCCTTCAGATGATATAAATTCTTGATATTTAACTCCCAACTCTGAATCTCTTGCAGCCATGTCTCTGTGATACCCACAACATCATAGCTGCCAATTCCAATCTGCTCTGCAAGCTCATTTACCTTGTTTCATGTACTGCATTAATTTAAAATCAACACCCTCAACCCTGAATTGGCTGCCCCCCTTCTCATTGTCATCCCCTTATCTGCTGTGGCTGAAGTTGGATCCCAAAGCCTTTTTAATTTATCTTGTTCTGGAAACTTTTAAAAATCCTGCTGAGCCCTCCACCTTACATTAACTTTTTCCATGCCCTTCCCCCCACTCTGAATGGCACAGTGCTTTGATTGTTGACATGGGTTCCATATGCTGTATTTGAAAAGAATAATTGATTTGGATTTTGCATTGAGTGGACAATGCACTGTTCCTTATGCTGACTCCAATTAGACCTTTTGTGTGGTTTCGCCCAGTGATATGACACGGCAGTAAAACCTTTCTGTTAATTGAACCAAACCCCCAGAAAAGCTCACCTCGCCTCATTATCTGTTAAAATATGAGTGACAGAGAACTCCCAAATTCCACTATATAAAGAAAATAACATCAATTTATTTTTTAAATTAAAAAGTGAACATTAAACAACTATTCATAACTCTAAGCCCCTCTTTCTCTTAATTACTGATTATCTGCCTCAACTCTATAACAATATAACATTACAATAAAACACTTGTTCAATTACATCAACTTAACTTCAAAACCATACAGCAGCTGTTGTCTGCAGTATCTGTCTTCTTCCTGGTGAAGATTTCCCTGGGTCGTCATCTTTCTTTTCACTGTGAGTTTTCATGTGAAAAAGTACTTTTGATAAAGAGTGTTTCTTAATTTTTTGGATCTGTATTGATGGCAGTTGCTCTGTCGAATTTTCAAAATGCCTGCCTTTTTTTATATCCCCAACATTGGATCGTTTCATTGCTTCTATTTTGGCAAAACAATAAATTCAAACTCAACTGGGTTTTATCATCCTGGGGCATAATTTAAATTAGTTGGTTAAATTTGAATTGTTGTCAAAACAGCCACGAACTCAGGTATCTATTTCACAGTCAAATGTTACATATTTTCAATTTTCCAATATACACTGAGACTGCTATCTATTCATATACATAGGTCCCTGTAAGGTCTCAATGCAGAACAACATTCACTCTCTCTTAAAGGTACAATATATGCCTTCAACTTCATCACATCTTCCCTGTTAAGAAAAAAAATGAACCATCACAATAAAAAGATGGCTTCATTTTTTTTCTAATTCTTAATCCCATTACAATGAAATACATAGATATTTTAATGGCAAACAATATGAATGAGATATATTTATCCCAATCATTCAGGTAATCTCTAAACATAATCTGCAGGGTCTGATGCCACCTTTCCATAGCTTCCTGGGATTCAGGATGACATGCACTTAATTTAAAGTGCTATATCCCTAAGCTATCCATAACCTCTTTAAACAGCCTAGCAGAAAAATTAGACCCTTGGTCTGACTGAATCTCTCTGGGTAGCCCATACTATGTGAAGCAAGTTCTAACTCCTCTACTACCCTTTTTGCCTTAAGGCACCAGATTTCTGGAATTGCCTCCGGAAATCTGGTAGACACATCCATTATGGTTAACAAGTACTGGTTCCCACTTTTAGTTTTAGGAAGGGGACCTACACAATCAATCATAATTTGCGTGAAAGGTTCTTTGAGTGCGGAATTGGCAACAAAGGTGTTGGTTTTATTACTGCCTGTGGCTTACCTACCATTTGGCATGTATGACATATGGCAAAATTTAACCACATCCTTGTGCATTCCAGGCCAATCGAAGTGCTTTTATACCTTAGCCTGAATCTTCCTCACATCTAGGTGACTTCCTACTGGTAATTCATGTGCTTCCCATAACACTTCTGGTCTGTATGCTACTGGCAACATAATCTGGTGCACTTCCGAACATTTCTCCTCTGTGCTAACCTGTCATGGTCTCCATTTTCATCTTAGGATTCTATCTTTGAGATAATAACCCTCAGGAATACATTCTGATTCCTTTCCTGAGTATGCATCAATATATATATCTCTTATAATGTCGTCTTTCTGTTGTAAGTCCATTGGCCTTTCAGGACTGAACACTTCTGCCTGACCCTCTGCCTGATCAGGATTTTTCTGCACCATTGCTAACTGAACCTCAACTCCTTCATCTTTCTCTTTAGTTTTTGCTTCTTGCTGTGACTTATGATAGTGGGATCTTGTTACTACACAGTCTGTAAAAATTCCAGGGTATTTTTCTTTTAACTCTTCAGTTCCCTGGTCTTCCTTTGGCTTCTCTACAACTAGGGGTGTCACTCCCACCTTGGATCCTGCTAAATCGTTCCCAAGAACAAACTGCATTTCTAGAACTGACACTCTGTCAATCACCCCCACTGTTACTTCCCCAGTCTTGATTTGGCTCTCCAACCTGATCTTGCACAGGGGAATGCTAAAAACTTTCTATCTATCTATCCCACAAATTACCACTCTCTCGGGTAACATGTTAGAAAGAGTGCAAATACGGTCATCTCTTACTATTAGAGACTGGTTAGATCCTGTATCTCTCAAAATTATAACTTCTTTCCCTTCTCCCCTTGTTCTTCCTGAGTAAACTTTACCCTCAGAGGCAAAGTCTTTATACAGATCAGGTACTAACTCCATACCCAGCCCCTACCTAGGCTGTGCACACTCCTGCATCTCCTCGACGTTTCTTGGGGTTTCCTTTATGACTTTCACTAATGCCACTTGTTTAGCCGCCTTGACTACATCTTTTCCCACACAGTGCCTTTCTTCAACAACCAGCACCTTGACTTTACATGTCCCACCTGGCAGTGAAAACACTTTTTCCAATGCCTTTCTGAAACCACCGGCTCTGTAATTTTCTGTGTCCCACTCCTTTACAGTGAAAACACCGAAGGCCTTTTACCTCCTTTCCATCCTCTTGGGGCTTCTTTCTCTACCTGTGGCAAACTGTTACCAGTGTACTCTACTCTTTGTTTCGTAATGTAGGATCTCTCCTTCACCCAGTTTCTATCCCTCACAGGATGAAATTCTTGCTGGAAGCTAAATTTTGCCTTATGCACCAATGCATATTCATCTGCCATCTTTACCGGTCTTCTTGCGTCTTGAACTTTCTATTCATCCACATGAACTCATATCATCTCGGGAAGTGAGTTTTTAAACTCCTCCAGCAGAATTCTCTCTCTTAGGGCCTCATAAGTCTTATGTAGTTTCAGGCCCACACCAATCTATCTAAATTACTATGTTCAATTCTTTCAAACTCAACTTAAGTCTGACCTTATGTTTCTGAACTGCTGTCTACATTCTTCTAATACTGGTTCATAAGCATTCAAAATAGCCTGTTTGACATCTGTATAATCTCTTGACCCTTTATCTGACAGCACTGCAAATATCTCACCAGCTCTGCCTACCAGCTTAGTCTGAACTAGCATTACCCACAAGTTCTCTGACCACTCCATCTGCCCACCCAATTTTCAAATGAAATAAATAAGGCTTTGACATCTTTCTCATCAAAATGTGGCAATGTTTTAACATATTTTCATACATTTCTCTCTTCATTTCCATCCTGTTAACTTGACTTTCTTGACTAATACACAACTTTTGAAGTTCAAATTCTCTCTCTTTTTGCTCAGCTAAGAATGCTCTCTCTCCTTCTTTTTCCTCTCTCTCTCTTTCTTTATCTTCTAACTCCATCTGCCTCAATTGCAATTTAGGGTTTTCTAATTCTACTGCACTTATCTGTTTCTCTGGTACACCTCAGTGCTTGACTAACCCTATTATAATTTCAGCTTTCATTTTGTCCCGAGTTAAACCCAATTGTAACTTCCTCCATCTTTCTAAACTTTCTTGGCAAATTTGGGAAGCACCTTCAAACTCCAGAACCTTTTTAGTAATGTTAGGAGCCATTTCCCTCACTTTTAACTTAACCAACCACAAGTAACCAAAATTAAACAAACTATCTCACCTACATTTTCTTTAAAGATCTAGGACACTAATCAGCAAGTGTTTAAATCTGCTGGGAACTGTCATACCCCAATTCTGTGCAAATCTGTCCAAATCTCAGACTGGATCTGTCTAAACCTGTCCAAATCTCAGATCCAAGCCCCCAAACTGTTTCAACATGGTGGTGAACTATTCTGTTAATTCAACCAAACACCCAGAAAAACTCACCTCACCTCATGATCTGTTAAAATATGAGTGACAGAGAACTCCCAAATTCCAGTATTTAAAGAAAATAACATCAATTTATTTCTTAACTCTAAAAGTGAACATTAAACAATAATTCATAACTCTAAGCCCCCTTTTCTCTTAACTGCTGATTATCTGCCTCCAACTCTATAACAATATACTGTTCCAACAAAATACTTGATAAAATTACATTGACTTAATTTCAAAACCATACAGCTGCTGTCATCTTCAGTTCTGTCTTCTTCTGGCTGAAGATCTCCCTAGGTCATCTTCTTTCTTTTTGCTGCGAATATTTTTCATATGAAAAGGTACCTTTGATAGAGAGAGTTTCCTAATTTTTTTTGGATCTGTGTTTAATGCAGTTGCTCTGTCTGATTTTCAAAATACCTGTTTTTTTTATATATCCCTAACATTGGATCATCTCTTTGGTTTGATATTGGTAAAACAGTAAATTCAAATGCAATTGAGTTTTAGTATCCTGGGGCATAATTTAAACTGATTGTCAAACAAGCCACCAACTCGTGTATCTATTTCATAGCCAAATGTTACATATTTTCAATTTTCCAGTACACTCTGAGACTGCTATCTATTTACAGGTCCCTGTAAGCTTTCAGTGCAGAACAGCATTTACTCTCTCTTAAAAGTATAGTATACACCTTCAACTTCATCACACCAGCAACACAATCATGAAGAGTCTGTTATAGAGTGGCATCTTTGGGCCTTGGGCAACTGTCTGTGTGGAATCCCTTCTGGATTGGTGAGCTTCTCAATAAAATGATAACAGACTTCTATCTCAATGCCATCTACTTGCATTCACTTCCTTGATACCAGCAGTTTATCGACCTTGGTCTTAAATCTATTCAAAAATACATCTTTGTAGTAAGAGAATTCCAAAGGATCACATCCCTTTGAGTCCTAAATGGTCAAATTCTTATTCTGATGCGATAACAACTATTTCTAGTCGAATAAGGGCAAGTATATTCCTAACACTTACCCTGTTGAGTCTTCCAGCCTCGGGTTTGCACATTCTCCCTGTATCTCCATGGGTTTCCTCTCGGTCATCCAGTTTCCTCCCATCATCCAAAGATGTGCAAGTTACGTAATTTGGCCATGCTAAATTGCCTATAGTGTTCAAGGATGTGTGGGTTATGTGTATTAGTCAGGGGTAAATGTAGAGTAATAGGGTAGGGAAATGGGTCTGGGTGAGATACTCTTAGGAGGATTGGTGTGGACTTGTTGGGCCTAATGGCCTGCTTCCACAATAGGGATTCTATGATTCTATAGTATTGTAGGCATGCAACAATAGGATTCTTCAACCATGCAGGTTGCAGAATTCTTAATGAACTCATGGATTCAAAGCTAGGAAATGTGAATTAATTTGATGCAAACTTACATACAGAGGGTGAAGTATGGCGAGGGAAAGAATTATGGGATTAGTAGAAAAAGATCAAAGTAAAAATAAATATTTTAACATTTAAATCTCCAAAAATAACTAAAAAGCTAAGAAGACTCCGCATTTGTATTGTGTCACAGATGTTGCTTGATAATTAACATTTCTCGCATCATTAAAATCCCAAACATTTCAGAAGCATAGGAAACAAGAGAAAGTCTCAGCAATTTTGCATTTTTGAATTGGTGAACCTGCCAATAAAATTATAATAGACTTCCATCTCAATGCCATCTTCTTGCATTCACTTCCTTGATTCCCACAGTTTATCGATCTTGGTCTTGAATATATTCAAAAACAGATTTTTGTCGTAAGAAAATTCCAAAGGATCACAACCCTTTGAGTCCTAAATGGTCAAACTCTTACTCTAATGCCATGACATCTATTTCTCGTCAAGTAAGGGCAAGTATTTTCCTAACACTTACCCTGTTGTGTCTGTCAGAACTTTTCTGTGACATTTTATCGATTTAGCAAAGAAGAAAATTAGCAGTATTTACTAGGTTAGTGCCATATGTATGAAATCTCATTTGTTATGTCCAAAATATAAATGGATTATTTCTGTCTCTCTCTTCAAAGGGTAAATCTCATTAGTTTAATCTACGACAAACCTGGAGAATCTACACCCCAATCCTTTCTTTGCCCTCTTATGATGGATCAGAAGTGCTCAGATCTTATGGGCATATCAAACTTATAATTTTGTATGTGGTTTTTAAAATGAGGACCAATATTGTTAAAAGTTGCCTGAACCTTATAAATTCATTAACTGTCTGTTGGAGGCTTGTGTAGTGCCATGGAATGTTACACTGGTACAGAGTCAGTGAAACTTCAAAAGGAAAGACTAAAAAGTAACAGATATTGAAAGGCTGACAATCCTACACCCTTTCAGCCAGGAGTATCTTCTACAAACATGTTTGAGTTTTGCTGTTCTGGGGATACACAGAAAATGGGATTATTAGCTAGCTTCAAGTGGTCTGTCTGTGTTAGTGGCCTGATGTCCTAATGTGCACTCTGAAGCTCACAGTGTGAGAACAGTTCGTAAACACCTTTGCATTGCAGGAAAAGAAAGAGTTAGAGTCTGTGTGAGAGGAAAGAGAAAGATAAATGGGAAAGAGCAAGGAGTGAAGAGATTCTGGAAAAACAGGGGTTTGAACTAAGGCAGATTGAGCTAAGGGGTAGGAATCCAACTGTGTCCCTTGAAGACAGACAGGCTCTGGGTTAAGGGTGAAAGCAACACTGTTTGCTCAGATCCTAAGTTTGATAAAGAAGAGTTAGAAGTCTCATTTATCCCGTTCAAGCAGGTAACACAACAGTTAAAGTGGCCAGTCCAACAATGGTCCTTATTACTGCAAAATAAGCTTTCAGGGCAAGCTTTCCCTCTTTCCTGAGGAAAGTGCCATTGGTCATGAGGCTTCAAAAAAAGATTATTCTTAAGTGTCCAGTTAATGCTGGAGACACCATCAAAAATTCCGTATTCTCAGAAAATGGCCTGACCAGATGTACTTGGAATTTAGAAAGCTTTTGAGGAGTGAGTACATGCACTTTAAAACTGAAGCCTCTCATAAAGATTCCATGAAATAATTCTCCTAAGGGACTTTAAAAACTCCGTATCCTTCCAATAGGATAGGGTGCCTGGAGTAGCAGAGAGTGACTAGGTCCAGGCAGACGATTACATTGGCTGATGATTCTGAGCAGATCCACAACTCTTGCTACCTCCCCTTATCCCCCCAACCTCTGGAAAGGATAGACATGAGGAAACTGAGCACACATGGGAAAGAGGAATTGCTGGAACCTCTCAGGATTGAAATGGTGGTGGCAGAGATGAAAAATAAGGTCAAGATGAACGTGTCTATTTTAACTGCTGAAGGGTAGGTTCATCCATCCTCACCTGGAGGTGTAACAATCTGGGATCCCCAGCTGGAACCACAACAACTTGGGGAATCTTACCAGGGACTCTTATAACATCCTATCACGCTGCTTGCAAAGACACTTGTTATTATTTTCATTCCTGTCAATTATTTAACAGGTAAAAAGGTTGAGATATCAAAGTTCAATTGTTGTAGTATTGAGACTTCATTAATAAAAATACCTTTGTAAACCTTTTACAAAACTGACTGGTTTGTTCTATATTAAAGCACTCCTAAAACGATAAATGTTAGAACTTACTGAAACTAACTTTGTAAGAAATAGATATTGCCTTAATGTCCTACTTCCTTAGAAGATGTAAATCAGAGAAGAGAATTAGTACAGAAGGCAACAATCCTTCACTTCATTTTGTGAAAATTTACAACATTTTTGCATCAAACATGTTTCTATTTAACAAATTTAAATTTTGTGCTTGACAGCAGAGAACTAAATATCGAATGTATTAATAAGCAAGTGAAGTTTCTATAGTCCCACAGGGCCTTGAGAGCGAGTGAGATGGTGATTTAGACTAGATTAGATTCCCTACAATGTAGAAACAGGCCCTTCGGTCCAACAACTCCAAACCGACCCTCTGAAGAGTAACCCATCCAGACCCATTTCCCTCTGACTAATGCACCTAACACTTTGGGCGATTTAACATGGCCAGTTCAACTGACCTGCACATCTTTGGACTGTTGGAGGAAACTGGAGCACTCGGAAGAAACCCACACAGACATGGGGAGAATGTGCAAACTCCACATAGACCGAGCCTGGAATTGAGTTTAGCCTGAGGGTCACCACACCGCAGGTGAGTAAAGAGGTTGAGAAGGGAGGGCCTTCATGGTGTCGGCATTACTCTGCATTGCAAACCAGCTCTCCACCCAATGGAGCTATATCCCATTGTAAACAAAATAGTATTTCCAATTACAGGGAATCTCAATTCCATTGTTTAATGTTTAAACAAGTTTCGTACTTTCTATTGTTAAGCACTGTTTTGTCATGCTATCACGATTGTAAAGCATCAAACAGAATGCTAGAAATCTGGAATAAAACAGGAATGTTGGAGAACCTCTGCAGGTCCTAACGCATCCACAGAATGAGAAACAGAGTTAACATTGGAAATGTGAAGTTGTTCATTTTGAAATGGAGAACAATAGAACTGAGTATTACTTAAATGGTGAAAAACTGCAAGAGGTTTCAACACAAGAGGGCTTGAGAGGACCTGTGTATGAAATACAGAAAGCTAACAATCAGGTGCAGCAGGTAATCTGGAAGGCTAATGGAATGTTAGCTCTTACTTCAAGGGGATTAGAGTATAACAGTAGGAAAGTATTATTGCAGCTGTATAAGGGGCTGGTGAGGTACCATTTCATCGGAGGCAGTTCAGAAAAGGTTCACTAGGAAGATCCCTGGTAAAGAGGGATTGTCTTATGACTGAAGGCTAAACAGATTGCAACTCTACTCACTGGACTTTAGAAGAATGAGAGGTGATCTCATTAAAACATATTGGATGTTTAAGGCTTAAATAGATGGATCCTTTATCCGTAGGGAAATCAAGGATTATGGTGAAAGGACAGAAAAGTGGACATCAGGAATGTTGAATCAGTTATGATCCTACTAAATGGCACAGCAGGCACAAGGGGCCACACAGCCTGCTCCTGGCAGTCTTATGGTTTTGACCTTTCCCCAAAATAGCTGGGAATGCATTGCACTTATGATGATGGTGGATTGGCAATTGGGAGCAGCAAATAATGTATACGGAGACAGTACCCAGAGACAGGCAAGAAATTACTGATAAAGGTGGTAAAAACAAGGACTGCAAATGCTGGAAACCAGAGTCTAGATTAGTCTGGAAAAGCACAGCAGGTCAGGCAACATCCGAGGAGCAGGAAAATCGATGTTTCAAGAAGTGTTCACTTTCTGTAATTATTAATCTGAATGTTGTGTCCTGAAGGCTGTAAGGTACCCAGGCAGAAGATGAGCTCTTCCAGCTTGCGTTGAGGTCCTCTGAGCACTGCAGCAAACCTGTGATAGAAATGTTGGCCAGGGAATACGGTGGTGTGTTGAAATGGCAGGCAACTGGAAGCTTGGGGTTGCTTTTGTGGTATTTGGCAAAGCGATCTGTTATAGACCAGACTAAGCCCACTCAAAATATCTTCAGAAGATAACCCAACTTTTTCTTATTTTTAAAGGCAAGTGTAGGCTTGTGATCTGGATGCAATTCAATTGGTCAAACTACAAGGCTTGAAGCAAAACACTTTATTCTTACACTACAGTTAAAATACAAACAAAATAAAGAAGAATTGGAATAACTGAGCTCTGTTGGAAAACTGAACAGAATAATAGATTATTTAAGTACTAACAGCGATTTTTCCAATATATTAACATCCTATTAACACAGCCTTGGCAAAGGCAAGTTGTGTAGAATAGATTGTCTCACATGCAATACTCCAGTCCAGGAGGAAAGAATATTGAGAGAGAGACAGAGAGAGAGAGAGAGAGACTCCAACAATGACTGAAAGTTAAACTAAAATCCTGATTCTGTGGGAGCTTGACCCCACTCTTCCATGCTGTTTCTATTGTTCCAATGTCAAAAAAAGACCAAGGCCTCATAAGCTGTTTACTTTATTGGGACTGGAACAAACCATTGAGCACCTCTGTCTCAACCTCTATCTGAACAAAAACTAGGACCAAATACAGCTCTAAAAGCCATAGTATTGTCACAGGTCACTCAGTCTATGTTTTGTCTTTCCAGTTTACAGGGGATGACAATGTGAAGAGTAAATACAGTCAAGTAGATTGAATGAAGTGCAGGTAAATTACAACTTCACCTGGAAGGTGTGACTGGGACTTGGATAGTGGGGAGAAAGGACGTAAGTGGGCAAGTGTTGCACCATCTGTAATTATCATGCAACCTCCTGTTTGCTCATCAGGCCAACTTGGAACAGGAATAATAAATTGGTCTGCTCCACCAATCTCCACTAATTCTATCTGATCAAATGTAAAAACAAGAAGTCTTCCTTTACATTAGAATACACTGTAAAATATCCAAAATTGTACATTTTAGAATTCACCATATTTCTTTTCGGTGGGGGTGGGGGTGGGGGGTAGAGCGTTAATTGTTTTCATACTTATTGTTATTTCCCGGCAATTTTGCTCCTGCTGTCATAGAAAGAGTTGGTTGTGGTTGAAAGTACCTCCCTTCTGTCCTTCGACTGTAAAGGAAGGAAACAGTTACTCCCTCTTATTAAGAATTTTTTTTTTGTGATGACTAGACATATATTGGAGACCTCAACCAAAACACAATGTATTACAACCCCTTTCATAACCACACATTCCAATCTATTTTTTGTTCAATTCAAACAAAAAGCAAAAAAACCCTGCATTTATACAATGCTTTAAACATGGCTTACATTGCAAGTGTCATCACAGTTGTTCTGTGTTGGCAGATGTAGCAGCCAATTTATACACAGTTAGATCTCACAAGAAGTAAATGAGAAGACTAAACATTTGATCTGTTTTTGGTATTGCTGACTGAGGGAGTACACCTAATTCTCTGACTATTCTATGTACAGACTGAATATGATTGGTCGCAGTATACAGTTTTGTGTTAGTTCTCTCTTCACGTGAAACTATCTGATTGTTCATTTTCTACTCAAGTGCTTGTTATTTGGTCCCACTATAAAGTCATCATAGCCTGACAGTTAGATTGAGAGAGATATGACCAGTGGTGTTTTAAGCTGAGGGTCACCACACCTCAAGCAAGGGGAGAAGTTCAGAACAAGGAACCTTCATAGTAATCTCAGTATATGGGAGGAAATAAACTCCGATTATTGGAATCACTCTTCATTGCAAATCAGCTGTCAAGCCAAATTAATCCCCTGGGCCCACTATTGGCTATTGATGAATCTCACACCTTCATTGTCAATGTCACATTGCAGCAACATATCTATTAACTCTTGATGATAAAGATATTGTTTAGTCAATTAAGCATGTGTAAATATTCTGCTTTATTTCTACATATTCATTGATGGTAGCCATGATGTGGAGGAGCTGGTGTTGGACTGGGGTGGACATAGTTAAAAATCACACAACACCAGGTTACAGTTCAACAGGTTTATTTGGAAGCACTAGATTTTGGAGCGCTGCTCCTTCATCTGGGTGTTGTGTGATTTATAACTATATTTATTGAAGATTGTTCATCAAACATTAAAATATTTTAAATAGGTTAAAACTTCTCTCTTTTGTTCCTACTCCTGGTTTAAATTTAGTCTATGTTTTATCAATTTCTACATCAAATATGTTATTATTTCTTCCTTTTCTGATTTTCAAGATAATAAGGTATATATGGTAGTGGCAATTAGTCTGATCTTGACTATCTCGTTAAGCTAACCAAACACTTTCCCCACTTGTATCTATGTTTTTTCTGTGTTACTCTTTTATGAACTAGACTGAAATCTTCTGCCATGCACTTTATATTGTTAAGTGCTGGGAAGTATGTCCTGGCTTTTCTATGATTTTCAACATCTCTATTTTACTCACTGCTAACATTTTAATGTAATTTGCCACAACTGGTTCACACCAATTTTTTAACTTGCAAAAATTAAAGAGAAATTACTTTGAAGATGTCTACTTGAAGAAAGTGTACCTTTTTGAAAATGCTAAGTCCTGCAGTACCACACGAAACTCACACAATGGAGTATTTGAACATTGAACAATACTATAACATAGATGATACTGAATTAGTGGCCCATTATACAACTTGACCATTTTTTCTTTTTGTTGAAGTGAACAGAAGGGAAATGTAAATTGATTGCCTTGAAATTCTGAGGAAACAGTTAGAAGACACTTTGTGAAAAAAGAGAATATTGGGAAATTATGCAATACCCTTTATTGGAATGATGCACTAATATATTAAAATTATTTTATATTTCTTGGTGTGAACTTACAACTAATCCAAGCTACAATTAAATCATTTTAAGTAGACTATCAAATAGAAATATGCAAAATAGAGTTGCTTGTTTCAACCAGAGCAAAGAAACTACAATAAAATTGGGTTTTACCATGAATTCTTGAATTCAGAAACTTGTTTTCTTACTTACATTGGCAACACAGAAATACACCATTTTACATTCTCATAATGCACTTCACTGACCACTTAGAAATAATATGCAGGACACTTATGAAAAGTGAAATCTTCAATTAACATCCTGAAGAAGAGACACAAGGTGCAATGGAATAATGTTATGCCCTGCATTATCTGGAACACACTTGGTTAACTGACGTAAGCAGAATTATGAAGGGGTTCCTTGCAAGTACATTGAGTTCACAGACATTTACTGCACACTTGCTACATTCAGGGATCTATGGGCATCAATGTCCCTCTGATTTTCAATATGTTCCAGGGTCCTACCATTCATAGTGTATGCCATTGTCTGTTACCCTTCCCAATCTCATGCTTTTTCAATTTGAATTTCCATTTGTCACTGCTCTGCGCACCTGACCAGTCCGCATATATCCTCTTGCAGTTTACAACTATCTTCCTCACTATTTACCACCTTCTTCATTTCATGTCATCTGCGAACCTCTTCATAATACTGCCTACGTTTAAATCCAAATCATTAAGAACATAAGAACTAGAAGCAGAAGTCAGTAATTCAGCCCCTCAAGGCTACTTTGCTATTTAATACATTCATAGCTGATCTCATCTCAGCCTTAATTGCACTTTGTCTGCTTCCTGTAACCCTTTAATCCCATTATCAATTAAACATCAGTCTATTTCCTCCTTAAATTCATTCAGTGTCTATGCATCCACCACACTCTGAGGTAGCAAATTCCACTGATTCATGAGCCTTTAAAAGAAGTAGTTCCTCCTTATCTCGGTTTTAAATCTGCCGCCTCTTCGCCTATGACTCTCTTATTCTACATTGCCTCACAAGGGGAAACACCTCCTCTATATCTACTTTGTCAATTCTCTTTAGTATTTAATATATGTCATATAGATTTCTTTTCATCTTTCTAAACTCTAGTGAGTATAGTTCTAAACTGCTCAATCTCTCCACAGAAGACAAGACTTTCATCTCTGAAATTAATCTCATGAACCTTCTTTGAACTACCCTCCATTCAATTATAACCTTCCTCCAGTTTCCACCATAACAACAATGGCCCCAAGAACTGAGCCCTTCATCGAGGATGGAACCATGTTTTCCAGGTCCACATACATTTTACCTCTCTAGTCGTGAAGGGACCTTTCTCATCCCTTGTTCTTCTCTTGCTCTTTAAATGTTTTTTGAGTTTTTGTTTAATTTACAAATACTTCCTCATGCACTCTCTTAGCTTTCCTAACCTGGTTTTTAAGTGCCCCCACTCTCCACTTCTTATAGTCTTCTAGAGACTCTACCATATTGAGCCCTCAGTATCTGCCTAAGCTTCTCTTATTTTCTTAATCATAACCTTTATGTCCCTTCACATCCTGGGTTGTCTCATCTAGTCTTGGTCTTCACATGTTTGTCCTGTATTCTTGCCATTGTCTCCTTGGCTGACTCCCACTGATTTGACACAGTTGTTTCTGCAAGTAGCTACCCCCAGTCTCCTTCGGCCCAATCATGTCTTAACTTAGCAAAATTAACCCTTCTTCAGTTTAGAACTTTTACTCCTGCCCATCCTTATCCTGTCCATAGCTATCCTCAATCTAGTTGAGATTGAAGTTGCTTTATACTGCAACCTAAGTTTGAGGAAGTAAGCTAACAGTTCTCCTATGCTTATCTGTCCAATCTGAAACAGGAATTCCTGTAAAACGGTTACACTGACAAGGCTCACCATTCTATACCTTATAGACTGGCTGTCTGATATGATCTGCTGATTTTTGGGATGCGTGACCTACAAAACTGGCACTACACCAGGACTTAAATTCCTATGCCATATAATCAGCCTCTCGGATGTACCCTGAACAGTCACATGATCGAGACAGACTCGTACTCCTCACTGCCCAAGAGAAACACAAGAGGTTCAATTTCATGCTTGATGTCAATACCCCTCCACTGACTATAATTTCCAAATATTCGCCAGGTATAGATTTATGTGGAAATCTTGAAGCTGTCATTTGTCATTCATAAGTTATGCAGGGCCCTCTCCCCAGCCAGCAGTCATGAAATCAGCAAAGATTTCAATTTTCTCACTGCCATATGCCCTTTTAGAGGGGAAAGAATCTCTCTGAACAATATTCTATATTTTGTAATGAATTGATACCCCAAGTGGAGGATATAAAGACAATGATATGTCATTGTTGGGCTATCTTTAGTACGTTTCCACCAGAAAGATTATTGCAGAAGCTTAAAGGATCTTACAGGGAAAATGTGTTATTGGAGAAGGAAACAGCTGGAAGACAGTAAGCACTTAGTACTAGGTTGGTGACTGATGTTGAGCTAGTGAAAATCACTAAATGAAATGCCCAGGAATTGGTGCTGGATGCTCTTCCATTTCTGATCAACAAAAACATCCTGGATTCCAAACACAGGGGTTGATCCTCATGTGGAAAAGGCACCTGAGTATGGTTAGGGGTATGAAAAAAGGTGCCAAACACAGAAGATGGTAGACCTTGGGCAAATGTCCACTTTCAACAAGATTCCCTTATTTTCACTTTGCTTCTTCATTTTATCTTTCTCATGAGTAGGCCTGATGTATACTCAGTACAATGTAATGCTATCTTGACTCTTTAAAAAGATTCCATGCAATGATGGAATGAGGAGGAGTTCAGAGCGGTGTAGGAAAAGGTGAAAAGTTTAGAGCTGGAGTCACAAAGGGCAAATGTTGAGCTCTAATTTAATAAGGCATTGATTATTCTAATTCTGGATGCCATGGGGGCAGAAAAGAGGTGCTGTTCTTCAGCTTAGGCAAGAAAAGTCATGCTTCTTTGACCAAAGATCATCAAAAACTGTAGTGTTCCATACCTGATTCCAGTACAGTACAGGAAACAGTTCAATCACTCACTCTTGAGGGTCCTTGTGGCACAGTGGTAGTGTCGTGACCGAGAGACCTGGGTTGAAGATCAGCAGTGTGTAATAACATCTCAGCACAAGTTGATTTCGAAAAATTAGGTGAATAATTTAAAAAAAAAATCACACTCTTGAGGTTGAGTTCAGAACTAGGAGCACTGATGGGACAGAGACAAGATTGTTTTTCTTCCCCTCGTAGATGGCTGAGAGACTTAGGAACACTGCCTCAGGTGGTGGTGGAAACAAGGCCATTGAATATTTTTAAGGCAGTGGTTGATAGATTCTTGTTAGGCAAAGGAATCACAGGTTATCCTGGGTAGACGGGAATGTGAAACTTAAAATACGAATAGATCAGCCATGTTCACATTGAATGGTGGAGCAACAATGGGTTGGGAGAGAGGTTTGCCTACTTCTGCTATTTCATATGGTTATCTAAGCTAAGCAGGTGAGGAAAGTTGACCGCCCTTGTTGAGTCACCTACTGCTATCTTTTCCCTTTTCTTCCTTATGTGAATATGTCAGATGTAGCTCAATTAGTAACACTCTCACCTCTGAATCACAATGCTCGGGGTTCAAATTCCACTCCAAGCTGTGAGCACAAAACACCAATCTGACACCAAGTACTGAGTGTGCACTGCATTGTCAGAGGTGCTGCCTTTCAGATAAGATATTAAACTGAAGTCCCACCTCCTGCTTGGCTGGATGGGAAAAATCACGTGGCACTATTTTTCAGAATGAGGGGAATTATCCTGAGAGTCCTGGCCAATTTTTATCCCTCAATCAACATCACAAAAAACAGATTAACCTGCCAGACTTTGGTTGTGACACTTTGCTGAGCACATTTACAACCAAACAACAGTTATGACATTTCAAAAATGTTTCATTGGCTGCAAAGTACTTTGGGACATCCAGTGTTCACGAAACACACTATATACATGTAAATCTTTCTTTACTTTTATTGTTACACAATCCTGCACATCCAATTAAATTTTAGCAGCAGCCCTTATCGTGTTGTAATGCGTTCCTTCACACCTGCTTTCTTTACACCTACTGTTAATAATCCCAATTCTCAGATAATTTGATACCACTTGATGCAACTCAACACACACTTCCTTAAGTGGCACTGCCAATCCATTCTCAAATGCATACCAGTGCCACTTAGCTTCTGCATAAATCACTCTCTCCTAATACCCAGCCTCTGTCAGGTGCAGTCATGCCTTTCAATGCCTCAATAGCTTATTGTGTTCTATTGAGAAAAAGGAACAAAATGAAAGGGAGAGAGGGCAAAGACTGGATTTGGCTCAACAATTGACATCAGCACAGAAAGAAGTCACAGAGGTTATCAGGACAACAGCCTTTTCAAAGACAGTCAGACTCAAAATCTGCTGCTGAGAAATAACAACATTAAATATCTATGATGCAAAAAGATTAATCTCAAAAAGATTAATGATGAAATTGTATTGAAATAATTGCATCACTTGCACTATTGAAATTTTAGTTGACCAAATCAAGTCAGAAGCAGAGTCCATTTTTACTGCTCCCAAATCCTCCCCACCAATCTCACATTGCTAGTTTAAATGTTCTGACCTAGAGTCTTAAGATTAACTCCTCTGTCATGTAATTTACATTAAAAATAGTGGGACACTTATTACTTTTTTCAATTATATGACCCCACTAATTATATGTAACAATTTGCTGAATACTTTTTGTGCAGTATAATAGTTAAACATCTGTTTATGCAAAGGAATTGGTGTGGTCTTGGTCCCCACATGTGAAATCAATTCATGGCAATTAATTCCATAAATTAATGACTTCTGTGAAAACAAAATTTCACAGCAAACACTTAGATTAAAATCACAGTTGGGACATGATTGATTGCATGCCATATAATTCTTTTGTAAGGAAAATAATCATGCATTAGGAATGTCTTAGTCTTGTAACAGCCACATATAGGATCCACAAGCATCCTTTTCATAATCACAACCATGTTAAACAACAAAATTTCAACTGTTTCGTCATATCATAACATAGGTGCAGCCTCTGTAACTTTAGTTTTACTATTTTTACATCGGAAAATGCTGTCCTCTCCTTTGCAAATCCCAATGACTAGAATAATGTGAAATGGCTCACTCCCCCTTACAAGAAGTTAATCATCAGTAATTACTAAATTTACAGAAGAAAGACAAAAATAAAGATAAATGCCCCTTAGATTTTGCAAGTTCATTTTGAAATTTATTTCAATGTAGCACTTAAATGTTCCTCACTTACCCAAAGCTTCCAGTGAGCTAATGGTCATTAT
Source organism: Chiloscyllium punctatum (assembly GCF_047496795.1). Taxonomy (NCBI): domain Eukaryota; kingdom Metazoa; phylum Chordata; class Chondrichthyes; order Orectolobiformes; family Hemiscylliidae; genus Chiloscyllium; species Chiloscyllium punctatum. The sequence continues at coordinate 46,918,318 of NC_092775.1, read as the reverse complement.
GATCACATTCCACGATTATCATGGCACAGCAACAATTTTGACATGGACAAGCAGAGAAAGGATTATACTTCATCCAAGAGCAAACTCACAAGAGTCTTTGCTCTCTTCACCTTCCCACAGGATAATGTCACAATTGGGTTATTATGTTCCAGTTATTTCAGGAATATTGAAATTTTGTGAATAAATTAGAATCCCTGCTGTGTGGAAATACACCCTTCAGCCCAACAAGTCCACACTGACTCTCTGAAGCATATCGCACCCAGAATGATTCCCCTACATTTATCCCGATTCATGCGCCTAACCTATACATCCCTGAACACAGTGGGCAATTTAGCACGTCCAATTCACCTAACCTGCACATCTTTGAAACATGGGAGGGAAACCAGAGCATCTGGAAGTAACCCACACAGATATGGGGAGAATGTGCAAACTCCATACAGACAGTTGCCCAAGGCTAGAACTGAATCCAGGTCCCTAGTGCTGTGAGGCAGCAGTGCTAACCACACTGTGCCACCCATATTTGAAAAAGAGCTCATTCTAACTGTAACAGGGCAAGAAGTGAAAAACATGGCTGTTGCAACCTGACAAGAGCATGGCCAGTTTCACATGGAATCCCGAAAGATATCCTGAGATGTGTGCAATCCTTTGTTTCCTTGATGACTCAGTGTGCGAGTATAAATTGGGCATTGATCAGAAGCACAGATGAGTGGATATGCTATCTCTGAAATGCCAATGTGCAATCTGGAACATGATTTAATAATTTGCATTGGCCACCCAATGACAGTGGCCAGTTTAATTTATCAACTCAGTGTGATTCAAAAGGGCAACCCAGAAAGAAAAAGAGAAATTCTATTTTGACAATAAAAAAAATTCAACTGTCTGAGAGAAATCTAACCAAAGGTTATGAAGCAACTCATTTAAGTTGCCAACTAAATATTTAAGTATCAAAATTTGTCCAGAATTAATGTACAAAAGATTTAAAAAGTCAAATTTTCAAAGTAATTAATTTTAGAATCATCTCATTAACAGTTTAAACATGTACTTTTCTTAAATTATTGTGTTGATAGCAATTTGACTTCCAAGATATTTTGAATTGGTTACCTTTGCATCTCCTACAAGTCCTTTGCCAAAAACATTTAAATTCTAATCAGCAATTTAGTAGCACAGTGCAAAATTATTCTAATGGGCTTAGTAGTGATCAGCATCTACAATTCTCCAAGCTGTGACTTGGCTGAGATATCAAGAAATGATCTGAATTTATGTAACCCTTTTCACAACCACTAGACAGCTCCAAGTACTTTTATAACAAATTAAGTGCTGCTGTAATGCAGAAACTTAGCAGTCAATTTTTGAACAGTAAAACCCCACAAACAGAAATGTGCCAGTCACCAGTTCTCTTGTATTTATTCATGGATAAACAATGGTTAGAAAAACCCATAGCTTCTCTGTTCTTTTGGAATCACTTACAAGACCCAAGGCAGCAGATTTATCTTTCCATCTGAAAGATGGAAACACAATTCTCTAAAATATTGTGCTACAGTGGTCAGCTTTGATTTTTGTCTGCAGGTCCTCGAGTGCGACCTGAGCCCAAAAACCTTATGATGCAGAGGCTATGCAGTGAACAACAGCAAGCTCTAAATCAGGGAAACACCAAAGGGTTGTTTGTAAAGATATATTGTCACACGTCACTCTGTGTGGTTTCTGGACGATGAATTTAGTAGCGAGAGATGAGTCAAGCCTAAAATCAAAATTGTGACTGCCTCAGTCATCCTACTTCTCATAATCAAATCTCACATCAAAATCCAGTGCATATAAGAGATTATGATTCACTTTAGCATTCTTTGATGATTGTGAATATTTTGTTCACACATTTAATTGTTCATGGTAGAAGAACACTTCCATGGAGGACTTAGAATGATAGATAGCACAAGGGAGAGAAATCAATACACTGCGGATGAGCAACAACCTTTATTTGTAACCTGCATAAGACCATAAGACACAGGAACAGTAACAGGCCTCTCAGTCCATCAAGACTGCTCTACCATTCAATGAGAACAGAGCTGATCTGATAAATCTAAACTCCACTTTCTGCATTTTCCTCATAACCCGTAATACCCTTACTGATTAAAAACCTGTGTATCTCAGCTTTGAATATACTTGAAGACCCAGCCTCGACAACCACAGTAAAGAATTCCACAGACACTCTATCCTCAGAGAAAAATAATTCTCCTCATCTTTGTCTTAAACGGGTAAATTCTCACACGAAAATTATGCCCTCTGGTTCTAGACTCTCCCGGAAGGGGAGACAACCTCTCTACACCTGCTCTGTCAAGTCTCCTAAGAATCTTATATATTTCAATAAGTTCCTCATATTCTAACTCCAATGAGCACAAGCCCAACCTATTCAATCTCTCCTAAGAAAACCCCTCCATACCTAGAATCAACCTGGGAAACCTTCTCTGGATTGTCTCCAAATCCACTACGTTTCCCTAGATAAAGGATGCAAAACTTCAGCGTATTCTGGCTGCGATCTGATTAGGGCCTGATATAATTTTATCAAGACCTCCCTAATTTTATGTTCCATTCCCTTTGAAATAAAGGCCAATAGTTCATTTGTCTTGCCTAATACCTGCTGCATTCGGTTACTAGCTTTTTGTGATTAGAAGAATAGGTGAATAGAACTCCCAAATCACTATATCAGCAGTCTTTCCCTATTTAAATAATATTCTTCTATTCTTCCTAGCAAAGTGCATATCTTCTCAATTTTTCACATTATATTCTAACTGCCAAGTTTTGCCTACTCCCTTCATCTATCTCAAACTTTACTTAAAGGACTCGACTGTATGATCCATCAAATAGTTCATTTTATCTAACTGCCATTTTTTTTCAGTGAGCAACTCATCAAAATGTATTTAACTGCTTGATTTTTATCTGATGGGGAAAACCTTAATTTCAATTCTGATTTTATCAATGTTGGCAGTTTTTTTTATTAAGGCAAAACTAGCAGAATCAGAAACAGACTGTTGCTATTGGTGGGGGTTACAAATAAATGATTTCCTTTATTTGATGTTTCAGCATGGTATCCAGAAAGCTCCTTGCCATTTTGAAAAAAACAAAAATGTTTACTCTCGAGCAGAGATTGATTGGATCATTGCAGCTCTACCAGTTTGCTTTAGTAGAACCATGCTAAAATTAATTGCACGACCCTGCACCCTTCCGCAGGTATCTGGTCTGCTTCACACGTTCACCCACTTTCCTCCTCAAAGTGCTATGTTGAGTAGCAAATTATTCTTTGTTCAAATGATGACATGTGTGAAGATTTTTCTCGTAACCACTCCCCACATTCTCTTAATGACAATTTAATATTGATAAAAATTCATCTGTCTTCCCAACAAAAGGGAACACATGACAAATTCACACAATTAAAGCCCTTAATTAAATTAAAAACATTATTGTATTTCCTGCTAATTATCTCTGTTTCAGAGTGAATAATCCAAGCAGGTCAAACAATATTTTCTCATGCTATTATCATCCTAGTGAAGCAATGCTTTTTGCATTCTGTGGCTTTAATCCTGTTTGTAAATGGAAGTCCCAAAACTGTCTGTACTACTTTAATTGGGCCTCTCCACTGCTTTTGCTCTTGCACTGTATGCCCTACTTAAATAACCAAAATAGCTTTTTTAATGAAAATAATTCCCAAGGTGTCTGTTCAGTTACATCCATTGCCATCTTGACATGTCTTGATTTTCTTGAATTCGATTCAGGACTTCTCATTTTGCATTAAACTTCATCAGTTTCCAGTGTGCTTGTTCTGCTAAGCTGTCCATACTTTTCTCCATTCTTTCTGGTAGTTCTTATCATTGCTTGCCAGAACCCCTTCATTTGTGCCATCAGCCAAACTCAATATTGCACTGTTTTCCCACATCCTAAAAATCTATGCGTCAGTCCAAAACATCAGTTTCTGTGGAACATGTCAATTGTTGGGGAAAACAAACCAATAGCTACACCCAGTAACACCCAGTTCCTTTTTTCCTAACCACATGAACGTAAGAGTCAATTAAGATAGCACTAGTTTTCCTTCAGGCAAAATTAATTATGTCCTTTTGAATTTGATAGCTCAGGATGGCACCGTGTGACTGCAATATTTGGGTCCCTGATAATAATAGTGTAACACAGGAACAGTGATAATGCAGAAGAATAACCACATAATTTCTTAACCTCTTGCATCCTGGTGACATTAGAACTTTCGAATTCCAGTGTATCACAATGACATAGCTGTGTTTGCCTTGCTTGGTTCTTGAATAGCTGAAATCTTTATTGCCTGGTATCAGAGTGCCCTATCTGCAAAAATCTGGATACATGGATAAACACAGTTCTTTCCCATTGGATAGAAATGAAAATACTTCACAGACTTGTTTTAAAAAAAAATCCATGCCCTCTAAACATTTAAATAAAACCCAGTAGGTATGGGAGGTCCAACAAATGATCTGAACATTTTATAAACCGCTTTTTACCATTTATTAATGTCAGTACAAAGTAGTGTAAGGCTCTCATCTCCAGGAAAAGTTTTATCCTACTTCACTTGGCAATCATTTATGCTGTATTCTGGTTTTAAATGCAAGTTTGGTACCTGTGGCAAACGACAGAGCAACTAAAACTTACGTTACAAATACACTTGAATGGGAAGAAGTAATATTTGATAGCTGTTTATTTGGTTCACATTTGTTCCCTTACAGGTACAAGGCTAGCATGATCAGACAATTTACGTATCATTAAGATTATTCAGTAATTCTTTTGTCTTGCCACATTTCCCTTAACCAATCATTTGTCTTGTCTTCCCGTTGAAAGAAATTATGCTGGACACAAATATTGGAACATTTACTGCATAGGAAAGCAATTCAAGTGGAATCCCTGATTTGATTGAATATTACACAAACATTATATGCATTTAGCAGAAAAGAATTCTTAGGTGTTAAAATACGAAGGGAATGAAGACAATAAAACAATGAAAACATTTATGAGAATGATAAAGACCACTTTTTTGGGATAAAACCAAAAAATGATTTTTTTCTAAGTCTTTAGTATAGTTTCATATCTGAGCTACTGAATTTGATGATCTAAAACTATCTTGCAAATGAAAAGCTAATCTTTTCAAAGTGATGATCCAACATATTTTCAGTCAAAATATAGAGTAGGTTTATGTGTGATATGAACAATGAGTAAGTATTAAAGTAACAAAAGGAATAAAAGAGTAAAATTCAATAACTGGCAAGATTTACAAGTTATTGTTACAGAAAACCCACTGTGGAGCCATTTTAATCTTAACTGTAACATATTTCAAAGTATTTGCTCACAGTTGTTCTTGGGATAGGAGCATCAATGACAGTGCCACCATTTACACCCCAGCCTAATTGTCCTTGAGAAGGTGTTTGGCTCATGTGCTGTTTTCAAGGAAGCCTCAGGTTTTTGATCCAGTGACTATGAAGGGTCAGAGATACAGTTCTAAGTCAGGATAATGTGTAGTAGAGGAGGGGAACTTGCAAACAATGGCATTCCTACATATTTGCTGCCCTTGATAGCTGTATGGATTTCAATTTTGCAAGGTGCTTTACTTGAGTTGAACAAACTTGAGTTCCTGCAGTGCATCTTGTAAATCATACACACTGCTGCTGATGCTTGAGAGAATGAATAAAGTGGTGAATGGGGTGCTGAGCAAGTAGCTTTTTGATTTGAATGTTATTGTGGTTTTTCAGTGTTGCTGAAGTTGCATTTATCTAGTTTGTCTTATTCTGAAATATTTCGCTATAACATTTTGGTAACTCAGAAACAAGGATGTTGGGATCACACACAAACAAGTGACAGAGGATGAAAAATCTGGCGAAGTACTTGACGCTTGGAACTCAGTTAAATGAAAGTTTGTGATTCAAAGCAAATCTTAAAAAAAATTTCACTTTTTCTTGTTTGATTTGGCTCTATGATGTATATGTTCTGACAAGCAGAAAACCACAAATATTCATCTTTAACATTCAACATTGAAACTAAAGAACCACACACTTAAGTCAAGCAGATTTTAAAAAAATATATAGAACAGTGATTCAAGTGGAATAAGCATGCATCTTTTAATTCCTTCTACTTCAATTTTCAAAACCAAAGATGACCTTACAAGGAAAAATGTGACACGGTCTTGTGACTACCCTGTTCACCACAATATGTTGGAACAACATTTCCAAAATTTGTAATAGAAATTGACCTAGTATGCAGAGGCCACAGTTCAGACATTCACCATGACTGGGTAGAGTTTCACCTTTACGACCTGGGCCGAGCATCACCTCATGGAGTATGGAGGGGAAATTCACATGGGGAGGACTGAACACCTGGTCCATTCATTTCATTAGATGCTAAAAATTGCACGGATCAATGGTTCCTCCTTGGCAACTTTTTTTTTGTCACTGTACATTTTAAAATGAAATAGTGCTTGACTTGGCTTTTAAAGTTAGACAACTTTTTTAGTTACATGATGACTTGATAGCATTAAACGATTTGTATTTCAACCCTGAACAAATTCACTTTTTGAAGAAAAGACACTGACCTGAAAAGGTAACTCTGTTTTTCTCTCCATACATGCTGATTATTGACATTATTTTCTGTTTTTATTTTGCTTTCTTTTTACCAATTAAAAATCATGGAATGACATTTATTCTTTCTGCTTTAAGATCTGCAACTTTCTTGATATATTTGTTCAGTGTGTGACAAAGAAAATATCCAATGACTTCAAGATTGATAATAGTTTTTTCTTTATAAATATCACTTTGTTTTAATAAACCTGTTCTGTTTCTTTTCAAATTTATCAAACATATTTCAGGAATACTTCAAAATTGATAAAAAGCAAGTTCTTTTTTTTAAACACAACCATTCTCTGCAAATTTATTTTCTACAACACAATTTTTGAATGTTTTAATAATGACTCATAACTATCTACATTGGGTTCACATAGGTGGTTCTTAGGATGTGAAATAAATTGGGTTTGTTTCCAATCCCTGATATTCAAATAAAACCTCAAGAAGATCTGACTACAGGACAGCTTAAAATAACTTAGTTTGAGTTACAGTGACAAGATGTAAAGATTTGTCTTGATGCAGCATAATATATTTCCTGTTCCCCAAAAGCCAAATTTAAATATATGGATTTACAGAAAATATAGAAACAGCCCACTTTGTCTAACTAATACATGGTGTCCTTCAAACTTTGCTTGAACCACCTCCCATTTTGCTTATCTTACTCTATCAGCATGACCCTGCATTTCCTCCTTCAAAGACAAATCAAGCTTTAGCTTCAATGTAGTTGCCTTTCCGCTTTCTGTGGTAAGGTGTTCCACATTCCCATCACTCTCGGTGTAAAGACATTTCTTCTCAATTTGCTTTTTGATTTCTTGCCGACAGTTGTCTTGATGGCTTCAACTTCCACTCTTCCATACGAGTGGAAATGCTCTTACTTCTGTGTCCATTTCATTAAAACCTTATGACCTTGACCAGGTCAACTCTCAGTTCTCCTCCTTCTGAGAGAAAAGAGACATTATGTAAAAGAAGGGGCTGTGCAATGATATTTGACAATATTGACTGTGAAAAGTGAATTGTAATTTTTATATAGTAGGAATCAATAGCAAGTACAGGTACAAAACTGAACATGAAACATATTTAAAAGAAATATTTTAACAAAGAAACACAATAATAGTGCAGCTGGTCTTTTATTTTCTTACAATTACTCTTGAAGGGAAAATCCCTTTGTTCAGTAGGCAATCAATCGCACTGATGTGAACCAGTAAATCTGCATTCATGTTCAAAGTACAACTTTACATATTTACTTATAATAAGAGATTGTTTACACAGGTTCAGGTTACCTGTGTTCTTGAAAGCAGATTGCATGGATCCTATCTATTTTTTAAAAAAAGCTTAAAATTGTCAAAGTCTTAGTATTAAGCCAATATCATCAAATGTACAGCATGATTCTACAATCAGTGAATTACTGAAGTCAGTCTGCAAAGGAATGCTGTATACAATGTCCTTTGGAACAAATGTTAATTTGCTTCCCTTCCAGTAAATTTTAACTGGGTTTGAATACTCAAAAAATCCTGAAGTAGTATTACAAGAAGTCTTTAAGAAGTTTTATATTTTTTCTTTTGAAAAGAATTCTCAGATGCACAGCCAGTTTATCATTTTGCATCCTGCTTTGATCACTTGCTGATCGTACAGTATGATGTCTGATTGGGAAATGCATTTGAATTACAACATTATAATTATATCAACACAATTTTCTGTGTAGAACTTAGCCTATTTGACCTGCTCCACAATTCTAGCTCATGACCAATCTGCTGCCTCAAACAATTGTCCTGTGCTGTCTCCATGTTCCTTGATATTATTAGCACCGAGAAATCCACCAATCTCTATCTTGAACGTGCTCAATGATTGAGGCTCCACAGTTATCTGGGGTATGAGTTCCACGATTCATCACTCTGTGAGTAAAGAAATTCCTTTGCATCTCATTGCAAAACAACTTGTCTCTTATTCTGACAGTCTGTCTATTGTTCTTAAACCCATCCTCTAGTCTACTCAATTTCTACTCATAGGCCAGTTCTACCTTGCGGAGACTTTGGTGAACCTCTGCTGCACTCGGTCTGTGGAAAGAATATCCTTCCTTAGATAAGGGGATCAAAACTAAACATAATTCTTCAGATACGGTCTCACCAAGGCTCCATACATTGCAATAAGGAGACTTGATTCCTCTTCCCAAATCCTCATGCATTAAGATAAATATATCAGTTTCTTTCTAAATGGTCGCTGCAGATTTCAGTGATTTACAAAGGAGCACACCTTTAGATATCAACATTCCCAATCTTTCAACACTTAAGAAATACTTTATCTCTGTTCCTCCTATCACACAGGCTAATGTCACACTTACACTACATTCAATCTGCCATGCAGGAAATGCACAGATAGACACAGGAAAAAATGGCAAGTTTGTCAGAGGCATTCTGTCAGTTGGATTAAAGGGTGGCAGGATCCGTCAAGATCATCAATATTACGCTGGCTCCACTTTACCTGTGACTGTATTTCGTTCATGGGCAGGTTGGTAACCGCTGCAGAGAGCCAAAAAAACCTACACAAAACGCTGCCTCTTGTCAGTTCAATACTGTCTTAGAGGATGTCCAAGTATCTCAGCGCAATGTTGCAACCTATGAGCACTCTGAAAGAGTGAAGGATGCTGGAAGGGTCAAAAAAGATTTCTCAGTCCTCTCAACCAGCTGGCTATCAGGAGATACTTCACTGCAGAACATTATGATAGCCTGACTGCAACCTGCAATCTTACCTTTGTACCATATGAAGTCAGTGCACTGTCTCACCAACTTCAGTCTATCCCCTAATAGTCTGTCAGATGCACAATGTTTAGAAACTTGGAAGTGGGATCATCTGAAGATATCAAGCATACAATCATATGGATAAAGAGACATTTATTTGACAACACAAAGTCAAAGTCTGCAAAAATAACAAGGTCCACCTGCCCTTTATCCTACGTTGGGGCTGCTTGCTATACAAACAACAGATGACCTAAAGATCACATTGTTTTGTTTTTCTGTATTGTTGATTTGGACTGAAATGGGAAAACTTTTGCTTCGATAACCAAGAATTGTGTAAGGGTTGCTTCACTTGTAAAAAGCAAGTAACCTGACACTCGTAAGTACTATTTAGACAGCCGCTTGTTCAAGCAACAATGGAAGCCTGCAGACCACCTGGAGCCGAAAAGTGTGTACAAATGAAATTTTGGTTGGCAACAGGTAGCTGATTGGTTTAATGGCCAGTTCTTGATGACAAAGTTCTTCTACTTGCCAATAACTATTTGATTGGCTCTGGAGGTGCCGAACAGTTTGGGGCGTGAAGATTTTGGCAGAAACTAGCAGGCCTGTGGAAGGAGAAGAACTGGTTTTGCTCTGCAGTAAAATGCAATTCAGGCTTCAAGATAGCCAGGATGTTTTTCTCACAGCAGCTGCTGTAAACTATGGTTTTTAACCAGTAAGCCAGAGACTAAGTATGAACCAACCACCCTGTTACTTCTACAAATAAATGACTCTATCTGGAGCATGAGAATCAAGGAGTGGCATATTCTTACTAAGAAAAAGAAGCATCTGAGTGAACTCTGTGAACTGGGATCATTGAACTGCCTTCTTTTCTTCTTTGGGTTTGGAAAGTCCTGTTTAAGTACCTTTGGTGAATTTCTGCAATGCATCTTGTAGTATGTACTGAGCGTCAGTGGTGGAGGGGGTGAATGTTGGTGGATGTAGTACTAATCAAATAGGCTGTTTTTTTAATTGGATGGTGTCAAGCTTCTTGAGTGTTATTGGAGCTGTACCCATCCAGGCAAATGGGGAACATTGCATCACACCTCCGACAATGGCAGGCTTCGGGAATCAGGAGGGGAGTTACTCGCCACAGCATTCTTAGCCACTGACCCACTTTTGTGGTGAATCCAGTCGCATTTCTGGTCAATGGTAACCCCAAGGTGACATTTGTGGGGGATTCAGTGATGATAATACTGTTGAGTGTCAAGGGGTAAAGGTATGATTGTCTCTTATTGGTGATAGTCATTGCCTGCCATTTGTGTGGCATGAATGTCATTTGCCACTTGTCAACCTAAGCCTGGGTTGTCCCAGATCTTGTTGCATTTGAACACAGTCTGCTTCAGTATCTGAGGAGTTGCGAATTGTGTTGAATATTGTGCAGTGATGGTTGACCATCCCTATTACTGACATGATTTAGTACAGAAGGTCATTGATGACGTTGCTCAAGATAGTTAGCCCTACCCTGAGAAACTCTTGCAGTGATGTCCTGAAGCTGAGATAACACTGATCTCCATCAACCACATCATCTTCATATGTGCCAGGTATGGCTCCAAACAGTAGAGCATTTACCCCACCCCTCCACACCCCACAATACCTATGGATTCCAGTTTTGCTAGGAAGCCTTGATGCCACACTTGGTTGAATACAGCCTTGATGTCAAGGCTGTCACTCTCGCTTCATCTCTGGAATACAGCTGTTTTGTCCATGTTTGAAACAAGGCTATAATGAGGTCAGGAGCTCAGTAGCCCTGGCTATGCAGGTTGGATTTGTCTCAGTTGTGTACAGTACATTCCTGGGCAATTTTCCACATTGTTGGATAGATACCAGTGTTGTAATTGTACTTGGACAGCTTGACTTGGGAGTAGCAAGCTCTGGAGCTTAACTCTTTAGTACAATTGCTGGAATGTTGTCAGCGCCCATTGCCTTTGCAGTATCCATTGCTTCCAACCGTTCCTTGGTATCATGTGGAGTGAATCAAAATGGCTGCAGACTGAGGATGCTGGGGATGCTGAGATGAATCATCCACTTGGTACTTCTGGCTGATGATTGCTGTCAATGCTTCAGCCTTATCTTATGCACTGAAGTGCGAGTCTTCTCCATCAGTGAGGATGGGGATATTTATGGAGCCTCCTCCTCCAGTAGTTTAACTATCCATCACCATTCACAACTGGATGTGGCAGAACTGCAGAGCATAGATCTGATCCACTGATTGTGGGATCACTTAGATCTAAGAGAAAGTGAGGACTGCAGATGTTGGAGATCAGAGTCGAAATGTGCGGAAAAGCACAGCAGGTCAGGCAGCATCCGAGGAGCAGGAGAAACAACATTTCAGGCATAAGCCTTTCATCAGGAATGTTGGATGGGGGTCAAGGGGGCTGAGAGATGAATAGGAAGGGGCAATGGGGCTGAGGGGAACGTAGCTTGTAAGACAATAGGTGGATGAAGGTGGGGGGTGAAGATGAGTCGTTCTTCTTCCAGGTATCGGGTGGCTCAAATTTGGCGGTGGAGGAGGCACCAGGACTTACATGTTAATGCCGAGAGGAAGTTGAAGCTGTCAGCCACAGGACTGTGGGTTGTTTCGTACGTGTGTCCTGCAGATGTTCTCAGACATGTTCTGCAAGTTGGCATCCTGTCTCCTCAATGTAGAGGAGACCACATTGAGACCAATGGACACAGTGGATGAGGTGTTTGGATGTGGAAGGGCTCTCTGTGAGTCAATCGCCAGAAATGGAGATGGAGAGGTGCAGGAAGAGGAGGGAGGTGTCCAAGATGGTCCAGGTGAACTTGAGGTCAGTATGGAAGGTATTCACGAAGTTGATGAACTGTTCAACCTCCTTGTGGGAGCATAAGGTGATGCTGATACAGTCATCAATGTAGCGGAGGAAAAGGTGGAGAATGGTGCTGGTGCAACTTTGGAAGATGGACTGTTCTACATAGCCGACATAGCTGGGGCCCACACGGGTGCCCTTTGGTCTGAAAGAAGTGGTAGGATTTGAAGAAGTTGTTGAGAGTGAGAATTAGTTCAGCCAATCAAATGAGTGTCAGTGGAGGAGTACTGGTTGGATCGGCAGGAGAGGAAGAAAAGAAGGACTTGGAGACCTTTGTCATGGCGGATGGATGTGTACAGGAACTGGATGTCCAAAGTGAAGATGAGGCATTGAGGATCAGGGAGCAGAAAGTCACGAAGGAGGTGGAGGGTGTGAGTCTTGTCCCAAATATATGTGGGGAGTTCCTGGACCAATGGGGACAGGACAGTGTCAAGGTATGAGGAGATAAGATCAGTGGATCACTTAGGTCTATCTATTACTTGCTACTTTTGCTGTTTGGCATACAAATAATCCTGTTTGGTGGCATCACCAGGCTGACACCTCATTATTAGATACACCTGGTGCTGTTCCTGGCCTGTCTTCCTACACTTTCTATTTTGGACCAGGGTTGATCCCCTGGCTTGATGGTAATGGTTATGTGGTGGGTATGATGGGCCACGAGGTTACAGATTGTTCATCCTCAGAAGATTGCTGTCAAACCCCTCCATTCAGGATAGCCCCCCTCCATTGGCTTCACATTTGAAGGGCACATCACGTCACGATGAAGAAGTACTCTCAATTTTGGCTAGAATGCAAGGCCATATTGGAGCAGTGGACATCAAAACCTCCTCTTCAGAAGATCTGTTGCACTATGGCCCTAATGCAAACGTGAGCAGTATTGTATCTTTATTCTGTATCAATTTGAGAGTTTTGTAAACGTTATCATGAGCCATTCTTGGAGAAGGTCATTCATGAAATTATTAATAGCTGATCATTTTCTGTCTGGGGCTGAGTGGATGTCTGGTTACTGATAGTCTTCACATTGACAGAAACCAGGGGCATTTTTTCCTCTACCGGCTCCTAAGACATGTTAGTGAACTGCTCAATCAATTGCTTTTGCGAGTGGAATCTAGATAGAATACTCAACAGAGTGGACACCTCTGAACTGCTGGATGGTGCAGGGGAGCATTGTATCAGTGCATTCTTGGAGGATTCAGTGGTTTAACCTTGTCAGAGGTGCAGATGGAACCGGGGGGTGTATGTGGTATCGACCAAAGGTGTGCTGGCTACCACTCGTGCCTGCACACAGCAGAGGGAATTTGCTGTCTGAGATGGATAAAAGCTTGCGCAGCTTAAAGGGTTCACAGCAAAAGCTAATGTCACAGCAGTGCAGCACATCACAAGAAAGCTTTTGGAGCGCGTTGGTCATGGAGGTCTCCATGTTTCCACATGAGTGATCATACTCTTATCTAGTATGATCTTGTATTTTTTTTTCATCATAAGCAGCGAGGTGCCTGAAGTTCACCACCCACTGACCTGCCTTGAGCCGCTGTTTAAACCAATATGAGAAAGGGGGTTTCTGGGGTGAGAATGGAGATTTATTCTGTTTGGGAGAGTTTTACGAGAAGACAGAGCAAACATTAAGGAGCATCAGCTTGATTTCTGATTCGAAGGATTAGGATTTTTTTTGCCTGGGGGAGAACAATTATAGCTTGGAAAACTTTTGTTTGTCAGGTGCAGATGTCCTCGTGGAAGTTAGAAGAATGCAATGATTTCTCCAAGAGAACATATTTTAGAACTGTTGGAAAATAGGTTGCCTCAGTAAGGGCTTTTAGTTTGAAAGTTCCAGACCAGTAGTGTTCAGTCAGAACCATGAAGGGGTTATTTGAAGCTGAGAAAGTCTAAATTCAGTTGTATAACTAATCAAGGAAGAGGCTACCAAACTCTCAAGAAACCAGGAATTGAATGACTTGGTTAAATTAAACCTACAGATGTGATAGAAAAGTGAACTCTCTCTGGTATTTGAGTACTGTAATGTGATGGCATTGGGAAAAATGGGATTGTATTCTTACTGCTAATTTCAAATTTTGCAAATGGTGTTACATTTAAATGACTTAATTTATTCTTTTGCAGAATCTTAGACTCCCTACAGTGCAGAAAGTAGCCATTTGGCCCATCAAGTCTGCATCAACCCTCCATCGAGCATCACATCCCATCCCCGTTACCTTTTATGGCTAACTCACCTAACCTGAATATTCCTGTACATTACAGAGCAATATTTTTTATTCATAGCCAATGCACCGAACCTGCACATCTTTGGACTGGGGGAGGAAACTGAAGCACCCAGTGGAAAACCACATAGATATGGGGGTTTGCTCCATTTGAGTAATAGACTTCTGTTTTATAGTTGATGCCAAATCATGCAACATTTTGTACTTGTGTTTCAGTGATAGACAACTTCATTAAATAAAAAACAAAGATGAGCAATCAATCCAGAATTCAATCTGGGATCTAACCGGTCCAGTAATAAAATCAGTTAGGATCATAACAGTAGAATGAATGCATTTTTGGATGAGGTGATAAGATGCCTGCAGTGAGTGATTGGGAAGCACAAAGGGGAAGAATAGGTTGTAGTTTGGGAGGATAAGGTGGGCGAGAGCTGCTGAATGGATATGATGCATTGTGAGAATTGTAGTCCATGTATGCGCAGCATCAGACTTAAAGAGAGTTGTGGCCCTGGGACAGTGTGAAGTTGGTGGCACTTCTATTGCAGAGCACAGAGGATCTTTAACATCCTTCCCATCCTCTCACCTGAAAAATGGGCCCCCTGCTTCACCCAGCACAGAGCACTGACCTGGATCGCAATTTGAGTCCTTGCTGGCTTCGTCTAGAGGCTGGCCCTCTTTTGGCAGTCTATGGGAGAAAAGACTGCTCTCCTCTCCACCACCCTGTCCACTAACACATCCAGGTCCCTGTTCACAAAGTTGGGAGCAAGTGACCCCTTTCCTCTGGATCCTCAGTAGTAACAGTTCATCACTACAGACTGAGGGACAGCCCAGGCCCACACTGGGTTTTAACTATAATGCTAGTGGCACAGATGTCATAAGGTCCCAGAAGCAGTGAGCTTTCCTGCATCTCCTGCTGCATAATTCCTGAGAAGTGTGTTCTAAACCCCCAGTTGGTTAATTAATGAGGTGAAGAGCAGACACTTGTGTGAGGGTGTTGTTCCAAGTAAAGGTGGACTGGGCACTATGAATCACACTTGAGAAAACTCTTCAATTGAAAACTGGAAAGTTTAAATTATTTAAAAAGAGACAGAGAAAGATGGGAAGGCAAGCAGTGAGGATGAAAATAAGAATCTCCAGGAAGATTACAGACAGGTTACAGGAGTGGCAAAAACCTATCAGATGTTTTGTACTGTGGGAGAATTTGAGCTGATGCATTGTATTGCATTTTGGTACAACAAACAAGGGTAGGGCTGATACAATTAATGGTAGGGCCTTGGGTAGTGTTGTAGAACACTAGTGTTGTAGGGGTTCAGGTACATAATTCTTTGCAGTATGCATCACATATAGACAGAGTGGTTAAGAGGCATTTGGCATGCTTGCCTTCATTGCAGAGACCTTTGAGTAGAGAAGTTGGGACATTATGTTGAGGTTATAACGGGCATTGATGAGGCCTGTTCTGGAATACTGTGTCCCATTCTGGTCACCCAGTTATAGGAAAGGCATTACAGAGGAACGTTGATTTACCCGGCATTCAGATTTCTGAATTTCGGATTATCAGAACAAGATCGCAAGATCTTGGTGCTTGGTTGAACTGTGTTATCCGGCATTCAATTATCCAAACAAAATACTCCCTGCTCATGTCGTTCAGATAATCGAGGTTCCTCCGTATTAAGCTTGAGAGGGTTCAGAAGAGATTTACCAGGATGTTGCTGCTTATGGAGGGTTTGAGTTATACAGAAAGGTTGGATTAGCTGGGATTATTTTCATGTGACTGTAGGAGGTTGAGAGGTGACTTGTAGAAGTTTATAAAATAATGAGAGGCATAGATAGAGTTAATGGTAGGTGTCTTTTCCCTAGGATGTGAGATTTCTAGCCGAGTGAGTACATTTTTCAGGTGAGAAGAGAGAAATTTAAAACAAGACATGATGGGCAATTTTCTTTTTTACACAGAGGTGGTTCGTGTATGGAATGAACTTCCTGAGGAAATGGTGGATATGGTGAATGTTTAAAAGACATTTGATTAAGGAGATGAATAGGAAAGGTTTGGAGGGATATGGGCCAGGAGCAGGCAGGTGGGACTAGTTTAGTTTGAGATGACGTTTAGCATGGACTGGTTGGACCAAAGCGTCTGTTTCTGTGCTATATGACTATGACAGGAAGATTAAAAGAGATGAATATTATTTAAATAGAAAAACATTGCAGAAAGCTACAGAACAGATGGATTTAGGAGTCTTCATGCGTGAATCACGAAAAAGAACATGCGTTAAAGTTATGAGGGGCATGGATAGGGTAAATAGGCAAAGTCTTTCCCTGGGATTGGGGAGTCCAGAACTAGAGGGCATAGGTTTAGGGTGAGGGGGAAATATATAAAAGAGATCTAAGGGGCAACTGTGTCACACAGAGGGTGGTACGTGTATGGAATGAGCTGCCAGAGGAAGTGGTGGAGGCTGGTACAATTGCAACATTTAAAAGGCATCTGGATGGGTATATGAATAGGAAGGGTTTGGAGGGATATGGGTCTGGTGCTGGCGGGTGGGACTAGATTGGGTTGGGATATCTGGTTGGCATGGATGGGGTGGACTGATGGGTCTGGTTGCATACTGTACTCTAGACTCTATAAGTTGTGGGTAATAAGGGAGACCAACAGAATGCTGGCCCTTCTGTCAAAGGGAATGGAGTATAAAAATAGGGAGGTTTTGCTAAACTATACAAAGCACCAGTAAGACCACAGCTGGAATACTGTGAACAGCTCTAGGCACCTTATCTAAGGAAACAGTCTACAGAAGGTTCATTAGGGTGATACTAGGTATGAGAGACTAGCTTTTGAGCAAAAATTGATCAGACTCTGTTTGTACTCAATGGAATTTTAGAGAATGAGAGAGGCAAGCTTATTTAAACATAAGATTATTAGGGGACTTGAGAGGGTGGATGTGGAAAGACTGTTTTCCCTTGTGGGAGAATCCAGGACCAGAGAGCATCATCTCAGAAAAAGCAGTTGCGTATTTAAGACTGAGACAGTGAGGAATTTCTTCTTCCAGAGGGAAGTGAAACTATGGAATTCTGTCCTGCAGAGGACTGTTGTGGCGGAGTCATTTAAGTACATTCAAAGCTGAGATAGACAAATTTTCCAAGCAGTAAAGGAATCAAGGGTAATCAGATCGGCCATGACATTATTGAATGGTGGAGTAGAATTAATGGATTGATTGGTTTATTTCTATATCATGATCTTATCAAACAGTCACATAAATGCAGGTATAAATGTTTAAAAGAAGACGGTACCAGGTCTTCTGGTATCAGAAGACGTACCAGAAGACGATCAAGAATGCACAGTTTAGAAAAGTTCTAAGAGTCCTTGAGTTGTTAGATTTTAACCTGAGATTCTAACTGTTAATGGATGTCTTGGATTCTTAGCAGTAGCAAAAAGATGCTTCTCTCATTTAGTTTATCCCTGGGTGCTGTTTTCTTTTGAGAGGCAAACAGGCATAGAGAGAAGGAAATTTTTACATTTCTGTTGTTACAAATCCATTTTTCTTCTGCGCTTTGACCAAAAGTTATTTACCTAAAATGTAGTTCACTTGTTTATTCACATGTTTGGCATCATTGTATTTTCAATATGGATAACCTGCAAGTGACTTTCATCTAATATGTAAAACTTCCAGAAAAGCATAAATCAAAAATAAGAGACAAGACTCTCAAGCACTGACTGAGATTCAATGTAATCTCATAAAATTAATTTTGACTTTGTTATCTCACATTTGCTTCTTCAGCGTGCCTCAACTTGGTTAGGTGACCAATAGAGCCATCTCAGTCAGTGCTTTTTTTCATTTCTTTCAAACCATTTTATTCCAATCAGATGTTGGAAGTTGAACAAAAAAAACTGTCCATATTTTAACATATCATAGAATACCTTTAAGGAACATAACTTTGAGAATTGGAACATTTCAATTCAAGTTACAAGGTAAATAAAGCTAAGGCAATTAGTATTCAAAATGTTGGGCCATGCTGACTTCAGACACCAGAACAAGAATGACATCATAAACAGAGGGAAACTCATTCTTGGCTTAAGAATGGTGCCAGTAATCTTGTTTTTAATTAATTTATAAGAAGAGGGCATCACTGGTTCGCCGACATTTATTGCCCATCCTTAATTGCCGAGAGGGCAGATTAAGAATCATCCACATTGCTGTTGGTCTGGAGTCACATGCACACAAAATCAGGTAAGGTCTTTCTTTCCCTAAACAGTGAACCAGATCGTTTTTTTCGGACAATTGACACTTGGTCATCATTAGACTCTTAATTCCAGGTTTTCATTGACTTCAAGTTCCACACTGGATTGCTAGGACATTACCTAAATCTCTGGATTAAGAGACTAGCGACAATATCACATACATCACCTCCCCAGCTCTGGGGGACACTGTCCTATCTTTGTTAGAAGTATAAGTTACTCATACGGCACCACGGAATTGAGGAAATTATGGAAGTAAAAAGTCATTAATTTCCACTTTTAACTGGAAGTATGCCCAGTGCATTACATTGCCAAAAGAAAAATAGTGATTCAGTATGCAGCTTGTTATTTAATTCTTTTGTTGCATTTATCTGTCTGTGTTTGTTAGCAGAAGCAAGCAGTTCACTTTAGGAACAGATCAAGGTAGTTGTAGCTTTGTTTTGTTGTAGACCATATCTTACTGGATTGTGAGAGCAAACAGGACATGATTGTCAGCTGAGCCTGCACTTTAAGCAGAGAAAAGGCATACTTTATTGCTCACTACCATGGAATACTCACGTGCTCAAGCTCAGTTTGGATTTCCTGTTAGGAGATTTACCATGTTTTAAGCTGGTGGAAAAAATATACAGCGGTATTGAAAGAGCCTTATGTAAAGAATCCCTATAGTGTGGAAGCAGGCAATTCAGCCCAAGTCCATACCAACTCTCCAATGAGCATCCCACCCATACTCATCCCCCTACCCAATGAATGCATTTCCCATGGCTAACCTAAACAATCCTAAACAGTATGGATAATTTAACATGACAAATCCACCTAAGCTGCACATCTTTGGACTCAGAGGAAACTCATGCAGACAAGGGGAGAACATGCAGACTCCACACAGACAGATGACCAAGGATGAAATTGAACCTAGGTCCCTGGTGCTGTGAGGCAGCAGTGCTAGCCACTGAGCCATCATGTTGCCTCATAGCAGAAAGCAGTCAACAAATTTTAGCTTCAAATAGTGGAAAAGCTGGTGGATATTTGCAAGAAACCAGTCTCGGGGATGAGGCACCATCAAATGTGTGGTCTGAAAAGAAAAGGTGGAGAGTCATATTGCCAAAAATCTAATGAAAAGACCCCTGTAGAATCTTACCTTAAATGATAGTTCTAATACTGAAGGAGATCAGAGAAAATCCTGAAGGCTTGTTCCATAACTTTGGATTGGTACCAGAAAAAAGAAACAAACTTTTAAGATTTCATGAGGCAAGGGATCTCCTTGGGGGAGGATGAAGGTGAAAGTTGAAAAATAGAATGGAGTTCCATAGTTGCAAACTAGGGTGCTAATTGTGCTTGCTACACTTTGTTTAATTCTTTTTGATAAATAATAAAGGTTGTTTTTGATGAAAAATGTGAAATCTTGTGGCTTAGCTCTGTCAGTTCATTGCTAGGCATTTGGATTTCTTCTGTCAATGTTGGTGGTCCTCAAAGGATTATAACAATGAGAGAACACAGGAACAGTTTGATAGCTGTGAAATTCAAAACATTGTTATGGAGTTATTGGCCTTACAGTTGCATATTTAAAACATAACTTTTCAGGTTACAACCATTATGCTATTGAAATACATGCTATGTCAGCATGAGCAGAACCCCTGTGAAACTTGACAAATGAAAGGAAACCACTGAGACTTTCCAGATAGACATAAGTGGGAATTTGATTAGTCTGAAGTCCGAAGATATTCTTCAATTAAGTCTAAGTTCTCCTTGAAGTCTGATAAAAAATGTTGCAGCTTCTCTTGTCCTGTATTTGATATCACCTCCCTCCTATTAAGGCTACCACAATCACCCCCAGTTCCTGTCATCCCACCTTTAATTGGATGTTGTTGGAGCTCAAGTTATCCCATCTTCGCCAGTTTTTCTCTGGCCTCTTCATGCCTGTTTTGAATGTGGCCTGAAGATGAAAATTGGAGAGCCCATCTGTTCTGTGTCAGAAACTTGCTCTGAGTTAAAATTCATGCATGGTGCAATATCTTATTGTATACAACAATGAAATTATGACAAATGATCTCTAGCCTAGATCTTATGATCATCAGACTTATTTTACTGTTTCACATTATTGGTTAAGTCACATTCAATAAAACTACAAGTGAAATACACAAATAAGGAAACACAGTTGAATTAAACAGCAAACTATTATGTTCAATGATCTCTGAGTTATTACTTGAACAACAATAACGCTTTCATATTGTACCTGTCAAGTAATAAAACTTTATTTATTCACTATATCGGGGCATTATCTTTTGTTTGCCCTGAGGAATCTCATGTAGTTGCATTTTGTGAAGAGTACAGATTTTAAACAATTACTGCCATCAGCAATTTCATTGGTCATCACAAAATAAACATGAAAACATATCTTCCCAAAAGGTTCAATGCCAGACAGGGACTCACCAAAATGAAAAAAATCCCAAACAACTATCAATTGGAAAGTAATAGCACCAAAGAGTGACAAATCGCCACAACCAAATGGTTTTTACCTGAGGGTTTTAAAGAAAATAGGCGAGAACATTGAAAGATTATACTGGAGTTCAATTCAGGAACTGTTCTCTTGAATTGGAAAAGTGGATTTCACTCCCTTACTTAAGGGATGTGACAGAGAGAAATCAAAGAATTAGAGAGCAGTTTGCCAAACATCTGTTGTAAGGAAATTACTGAAGTCTATAAATTGGAATAAGCTGACTACAAGTCCTTCAAAATTTCCATCTGATCAGAATGAGCCAGCACAGATTAGTTAAGGGCTGGTCATGCCTGACAAAACTGATTGAACTTTTTTGAAGAGGTGACTCTTGTAGTGGACACAGCAACAGCTGTGAATTTTCTAAGGACTTCCAGAAAGCTTTTCATATAGTTCCTCAAAGGCAGTTGCCATCTAAAGTTGAAATGCACAAAATTAAAGATAACTTATTGACTTGGTTAGCAAATAGGTCAAGTGGCAACAGACAAGTAGGGGTAATGAGCAAGTACTCCAGCAGAATGTTACAAGTTGGGTCTCGACTGTTCCTCATATGCATTAATCAGTGGGTAAGGGGATCGAAAACCACACATGGACATTCGCTAATAACTCCAAGATGGGTCTAATTTTAAGCAATGTCGATAAAAGCAGCAAGTTACAGAAATGTTAATATTGTGTGTAAATTGGCAAAACTGTAGCAAATGGATTTCAATGTTGGCAAATATAAGGTAATCCACTTTGGGGATAAAAGATATTGAACAAAGTAATTTCGAAAATGTAGAAAGATCCACAGAAATCTGGTTAGCCAGGCGGGGATCAGAGGTGTTATCCGGGTATAATGATCACTAAAATAACATGAACAATAAAATAAGCAAAAAAATTCAATTAAAACCTGGTCTTTGTATAAATAGAGAGCAAGAAGATACCGGCATAGACATCATGCTTCAGTAATGCAAAACCCTGTTTAGATCACAGCTTAAGTAATGCAAGAAGTTGTTGGCACAACACATGAAGAAGAATGTATCTGCTTTGGAAAAAGTGCAACATAGATTTACCATAATGATAACAGTACTAAAAAGGCTAACTTCTAATGAAGAGGTCCCCAAATTTTACTTGTTGTTTACCTGTTTCCAGATCTATCAAATGGCTGCATATCCCTACCACAGATAGCCCTTTAAATGCTGAAACATTGTACAAAATGTAATAACTGGAAAATACTTGTAAAATATCTTAGTCACATTACTCACTATTAATGTGAATGATAAAGTAGTTTGTTTGAGAATCTTGAAGATAGGCTCATAACTTTTAGAGTGACAGTGACAGAAACGATAAAATTCCACTTTTACACAATAAAGTTGCCACAGTATCAAAATCTTGACAGCCCTGCCTGACAAGACAGGGAATTGATCACAGTTGGACGAAAAACGCAGGTAACTGTGTTTTGCTGGTACTCAAACTTGAGTCCACCATCAGTTGATATGTCCAGGAAATCCTCCCATTCGTTTTATGAACATATCTTGTGGCTTGGGTGCTACAGAAGAATTTGCAAAGGTGTACAGGACCCAGCAGTTCACATTTAACAAGTTACAGGTTTGGGCTCTCCTACAAATTTTACTGAAATCTAACAAGACTGACTCATTAGTTTAATGTAAACTTGCTGTTACTAATTAAGGCACGATTCTAATTGTGGTCATTCATTCCTGTTTGATATTTTCCAGAAATATTTTTACATTATGCAAAATTCAAGGACATAGAGTACATGGAAGCAAACTGACCCACATCCTGGCTGAGATAAAAACCATCTTAACATGGTCTTCTATTTTGTTTTCCAACTACGATACAACAACTTATCCACTTATTAAGTGAACTTTTCCTCCAAATGCATTACTTTTAATGTATCTGACTGTATTTATATACCACATCTAAAAGCAGGATTGCTCAGAGATCCTTCCAATATTTTGTTTAAACACTTCATATTTTAAATACCCTTTTTGGTCAAGTTATGTGTTTTAGACTTAAATCAGGATTGTGCACACAACATAAATCATGAATATTACGAAGAGGCCAGGTTAGTCAACATGTGAATTTGGTGAAACTAAGTCCAGATTTTCAAAGTAAAATGATCGGTTTCACAGCTTAAAATAATCTAAATTTTTTCCAACAGAAAAAGTGTATAATAATCAAAACTAGCACATTTAAAAACAAGGATTAAGGACACTGAAAAGGAGAAAATCTTGGACAATGTCAAAGGTAAAGTTAGTTATAATAAGTATTGCTTTTAATTTTAAACACTCTTAAAGCATGTAACAGTTCACATATCAAAAAATTTAAACACAATCAAATGATACTAGCAAACACCAAATTTAACTGTCCACAGAGTTGTGAATACCAGTGAATGAGATTCTGCAGCTCTTAAATTTAATGCAAATTTTAACAGGTTATGGTAAAATGGGAGATAACAAGCAAGGGAGCAAACAAGACTACATACAAGTGAAGTGTCAGTGTCTGAAGATTCACCATTAGACAATCTGTCCTTTGTACCATCAGGGATATACGTATGGAGTTTGGGAACTGCTGACTTTCCACTCATTTTGACTGATCTAAAATAGCTCAAATGCCAAGTAGGTTTTAATTCTGGAGGGAAAGAATAAAAATAGTTATATTGGGTGAATGGAAACTTCCAAAAGAAAAATGAATTGAGATCAAGTTTGCCAACTTTTTTTTCCGTCTAAACTTTTGACACATTTCAAGTTATGGTTGCAATTGTTTTAAACTGCCATCTTTACATATCTAGCAAATATCTTGCTATTTTTGTTAGATCTTGCTATTTTTAATTCTGACATTTTCATATCCATCAATAATATGTTAAAGGAATTGCGAAAAGTGTCTGCTCCAGGTCAGTGCCATGTTTGGTTGTAATATCAATTTTCTTGTTATACATTCTCTCTAAAATACTTCAGAGCAATGCCTTTGGAAAGCTGCTAGTAGCACATACAAATATATTAGGTATCCTAGCAGCTCTGACACTGGACTTACAACTCAAATGGCATGAGTTATAATTTCATTATGACATTGTGACACTCTCAAGTAAATCTGATAAATTGTTGGCTAGTAACAGAAAAATAATAGTATCACTGGATTGTCATAAAAACCCAAATGGTTCAGACAGTTAGTTCCTGAAAAGATTAACTGACATCATATGATAAGTCTGCTCATCATGTTATGAATGAGATCAAACCTCCTCAAAATATGTTAGAGATAACCTATACCCTAACTTTTTCTTATTTAAAAGCAAGTTCCAGATGCAATTCAACTGGTCAAACTACAGGGCTGTAGGCAAAACATACTTCATTCTTACACTGCAGTTAAATACAGTCAAAACAAAAATGCAAAAAAAATGCCTTAACTGTAATTCTATCGAAATGGTTAACTCAATAAATATATTAAATACTACTGATTAGATGTTCCAATATAGCCATCTCCTATAAACACCATTGATAAAGACAAATAGAAAGGAAAATATGAAAACAGAAACCCAGCAGTAGTGAGAGAACATAAGCTTTTACAGGGAGAGTACTGTGACTTCTTCCAAAATGCAAACTTCAACAACTGAAAGCAAACCCTGCAAACTCTGGGTCTGTGTGAGCTCTACCCACTCATGTTTCTTTTGTCCACTTGGGAAAAAATACCAACGCTAGTTACACTGCTAGGCAAAGAGCAGGCAGCTCATCTCCAGGTTTACAAACTTGCCTTCAAGAGAAACAGAACAGAACATAAAGGCATATCTCATCACAATCATAAAAACTGTTAATAAGAAGAACAGATGAGCAGAATTCATGCATCCTCTAATTTCTGCATATGTTAATCAGAGTGTGTCTCGTGGTTCAGTGAGTGCTTTTAGTGTAAGCATCATGTAACTCACGTTGTTGTGTACTTAATCTTAATTTGAGCTTGTGTGACATGTAACAAGCCATGAAGTAATGTGCGACAAAACTATGATTTTAATAACAGAATGACTTCATCAGGAGTGTTTATGTAGGTATCTTTCCCCACGTGGCACTCATAATTGAGACTGATACCAGCAAGAAAGATTGGTGGCCATGAATCCACCCAAGGCATCCCAGGTTGTTCCAGACGTAACCAAAATTCACAAGAAATAGTAATGGCTACAACCCGTATTTTAAAATACGCTGGCAGCAATATCCTGAAAAATAACCTATTCTCCTACAAAAGCCATAGCTATTCAAGGTCAGCAAAGTGTGTATCTTTAAATATTCAGCAGCTTAAGATCACACAAAGCCATCAGTCTTATTGAATACAGCAACCCAAATGGATTGTAGAAGGAATAGAAGTACTAAGCTTGCTCCTAAAAACTTAAAACAATGAGAAATAGTTTTAAAAAATTGAAACTTTAACGTAGACCATGGGCAGTCGCACTAAAGCTTCAAGGGGAAAAATTCTGAATCATTGTCCCAAAGATGGAGCAGGAAATAGTAGACACTCGCAGTATGTCAAGCACCTTTGAGGTCGGGTGAAAATATTTACATTTGAGAAAAAAAACTTTTTGGAAAAGCCAACACAAGGCTTAAGTCACTAAGTTAGTGTAATGTTGTCAAAAACTTGAAAATTATTGAGAAAAATCGTGGACAAAGTATTGACCAAACATAACGCTTGTTAATAAAAATTATTAAAACTGCGGTCTAACTTGATTAATTAAAGTGAAAAAATTAAGAGTCAGAGGTCTGTTGGCAAAAAATTATTGTTTTGAAGGAAATAAATTGTTCAAGTGAAATAAATGCGTTGAGACATGAGATCAGCATGACATAAATTTTTCATTATAAAATGGTGTGAAACATTCAGAGAAGAAACCTAGGGAAGAATAAGTGAACAAATGTATTTATCCTGTAGGTCCAATAGCAAATCATATCTTAAGAAAAAAGAATGAGAAAGACTGAATCCTTTAGCAATATTGCAAGAGCATTCAACAATTAAGCCCAATTGTGTAATCGAAAGAGAAAGGATACAGCTTCCGGGAAAATCTGTTGACAACTTTATCAATGATATTTATTTATTTTTAGAATTTTGTGATCCTGTTGATTTACAACCACAACCAACTGATCTGGAATTTCTGAACCATCTATGTTACAAATGCAAGAGGATCTCACAATGAAAACAATGATCCAGACAGAGGTAGAAGCTGTAACAAAAAACAGGACAGGACAATGATGACAATGGAATGTCAACCCAGTTCTAGATGCTCACGAGATGTCATCAATTTTCTTTGGCAAAAAACATCAAATGTCACATGATAGACCAACTCAGAGTATTTTAAATCTATTGAATTCAGAAGTTTCTGTTCTAGATGTGGAGTTGAAAAAAAAAGAAGCAATGTTCGGTTTTATTTTGCGAATCAAACCTTTGAAAGAAAATGGGACATTTACAGACAATGTGCAAATGTCAAACCACATAACCAACGATGTTTCCTTGCACAAAGATGTTAATATCTTAAAGTGAAGATCTTTGGAAGAATATACATAGTACCAAGACATAACTTCATTAGTATACATTACCATATAACAACGACTCCTTTAGAAGTTTTA
Organism: Chiloscyllium punctatum; assembly: GCF_047496795.1. Taxonomy (NCBI): domain Eukaryota; kingdom Metazoa; phylum Chordata; class Chondrichthyes; order Orectolobiformes; family Hemiscylliidae; genus Chiloscyllium; species Chiloscyllium punctatum. The sequence goes on along the minus strand of NC_092775.1, from coordinate 46,891,579 downwards.
AGTCAGCCTTTTCAGGATGTAATAGGCGACTCATCTGAACCAGTTATGATCTACTTTCCCCGTAAGTTTTCCTGTCACTATAGGACCAATGTGATCCAGATGCAGCAGTGATTTCCAATGAGTTGGCATGCTGATTGACTGCAGGAACCTCCAAGCAGCTGCACAGCCATGTAGTTTAGTGGGAATATTGGCTCTGACACAGATCATACAGGTTAATGGCCATTCAACCAATTTCAAACCTGACAACACAGGAGGAGTACTATTGTATTAGCTGAGAAAAGTCCTTCATTGAGAATGAAACTCCAGTGTTCTGATAGAGAACTGTAGAGTGTCAGCCGAACATTATTCAAAATGAGCAGTTCAGTCATAATTCCTTCACAGCAATTAGAAACAGGCAGTAACCGCTGCAGTGAGAGTGTTACTCACACCCTCAGAACAAAAGGGAACAGAACATTGATTGTTCGTATTTCCTGGAAGCATCTCAGCATTTGCGAACCAATATCAAAATTATGCCACAGATAAAATTGCCAATGAAATGCAGTGTTCATGTCCAGTAGCTGCATGTTCAGAGACAATAACGAACTTGAAATGCAGTTTACATACAGTGCAAAGAAGATAGAAATGGAGAGGATTAAGGACTATAATGCTGTGTGGTTTTAAAAAAAGCTGTGGGACTGAAATGCTTTCTGGGCAGCAGCACAACATCGATGACAGCAAATCTGTTCAAGATTTCATCCGTTTATTTCCAAGATTGCTGATTTGCATTGTGCCAGTGCTATTACATGTCTGTGAGTGTTTCAAGTTTGTCAGTTCTGACTTCAATACTTTAATGATTATGCTTCTTTAGTGAGATACAGGGAAATGCAAAAGAAAGAAGCAGGAAACCATAAATGAGAAACATGAAAGTAGCAGAGGGAAGTGCAAAAAAGAAGCAAAAAAGGGAAACCAATGTGTAAAGGAAATAATGAACCAGAAATGGATAGAGAATAGACTGAAAAAAAATGTACAATTTTGTGAGGACAGATTAGAAAAGAAAAGGGAGATTCAAGAAGGAGTTGGTAAACACACGGACATAAGGAAAAGAGGAAAGAGCATACAGCAATATATGTAAAAACATAGATTCACAAATAAAAAGGGAGGCAACAGATATAAAGGAGAGAAGGACATCGAGTCACAGAAGATAAAGTGAGAGAACAGGAACAGAGAGGAGCAGGGGTGGAAGGAGTTTGAAATCAAAGGAAATGAGAAAAGAAGCAAAGAATGAAAAAAGCTGCATTTATCGATTGTTTTCTGCGATCTCAGAATCTCCTCAAGCAATTTACAGTTGATAGATTATTTTCAAGTGTAATTGTGGTTCCAATACAGAATAACAGGGATAAAAATGCTGGATAGAAGGAGGAGAATATAAAGCAATACATCAATCGAAGACTTTCATTTACCCATCTTATTTTGTTTCTAGGCATCATTTTTACATTAGCAAAGTCAATTCTCAATTTTTTATCTGTCATACCCTTTGTCAAATGTATGTTATCTCACAGGAGACAATTATCTATATAACATTTAACAAAAAGTTATTCTAGAACATCACTTTGTACAGAACTTCCCCCAAAATATTTGAGAAGTAAATTTCCATATCCACTACTTCTGTAACAGCCAGTATTGCTGCAGGTGAATTACTGTAAATTATCTTTTGGTTTTCTTAGTATTCCAGCTCAAAGGACAACTGTTTCATTTTTTTCTATATTGTTAAAGTAGCTGGACTTGAATATCCATCCTCCATGAACACCTTCCAACCTGCAACTTCTAACACCTGGAAGGATAAGACAGTAGAAGCATGGGACCACTACCTACAAATTCCCCTTCAAGTTACTCACCATCCTAACTTGAAATTACATTGCTACACCTTCAAGGTTGCAAACTTGAAATTCTTGAACTCTCTTCCAAACAATGCTATGGGTGTACACCCATGAGAAAATGATGGTAAGCTGTCTTTTTGACCACTATAGTCTTTCGGGTTTCTCATTGGGCAATTAAGGGATGGATACAAATGCCGGTCTAGCACATCCAATGAATAAATAAAAAATAAATTAACAAATCTATTCCACACATTGTCAAAGTGCAACCACTATCAAAAATCTAACAAATAAATTATTGCATAACAATCATATTTATTACCAGACTAAGAACTATCCAATTTCCTCAGATTGATCATTATTATTTTCAACATCTGAATTCTGTGGAACCCTCCTATTGGATATTTTATTGTGTACAGATGTTTTGAATGACATCTAAAGCATCTGTTAACTGTTGCAAAAGTTCATTAATTTATTATTGCTACTCCAATCCGGTTTGTCCGCTAGATCTGCGAAAAATGTCTTTGTATTTGATCCTTCTGTCTGTAGTGATGTCTGTCCACCATAACTGAATAATTTCAAAATGTGGAGTCTTCTATTTTATATGATACCACATAGTATCCTATTTGCAGTGTCAAATCTGCTGGAAATGACTACTTCTGAAGTTTTCTGTTTATATAAGCAGCAGACAATTAATGCAAATGATATTTTTGTTGGAGAACAGGAGTGTTTCCACATTCAACACCTTAGCATAATCCAATACTTTAAATGTGACTAAAATAGAAAGTGCTGGAAATACCCAGCCAGTCCATCAGTAATTATAGTGGGAAAAGAGTCATATTTGACTCAAAACCTCAACTTTAGTTCTCTCTCCATGGATGCTGCCATCCCTGCTTAGTATTTCTAGCACTTGTTTGTTTTAGCTCAGACTTTTGGCATCTATGTATTTAGCTTTTAGCTTGAATGTGAGCACTGAGTAAGGAAGTGCTAAGGTGAATGTTTGTAATGTTTTCTATAGTCTGTTCAAGTTTATGATATATTCCTCGATGAAATATATTGCTCGTCTTTCAAAACATATAATCCTTCTCAAATTTTATCCATGAAATTTGATAGATGATTTAAGCTTGCATCAGACTCCAATTTGGTGGGCATTCAGTTCACGATGTACCTGACATTTCATTTGGGGGTGACATGGCAAGACCTTCCCTTTTTTTCTCTTAGGTAAGGAGGTAACCCATGTCTGCATATCGACTACATTTACTTACAGATTATACTGTTCAGCTTCCGAGAACATCAGCGAACAATCGTACCTTCACAACTTACACCTCTTTCAGCCATTCTTTACTCGTAACTCAGATTGCAATAATCTGTCTGAAAAGAAATTTTTAGTTTCCGATCTTTAATTTGAGGCAACCATTCTCTGTGGCTATGTTCATTCATTCTCAAGTCAGAATATAAATTTGGAAACCAGATCCCAAACTTAATATCAGATTTATTTGCTGGTTGTAACATCTCATAAGTCTGCCTCCTCTCGAAGTCAGAGTGTCCTCAAAGTTTCTCTTTATATATGCTGAAGGTTCTTCAGTAATGTCTTTCAGGTGTGTATTCTTGACCTCAATAATACAATTAATGTATCAGAGGTCTCAATGGAAACATCTGAGGAGTGATGTTAAAGATGCATACAGGATTGTAAACATTGTAAAAAGAAATAAACCTGTTAATAAATTAAATCATGAGGAAAGATTAAAGGGTTACTGGTCCAAATATGCAAAGGCAAATGCAGCACTCTTATGTGGACTTTCTTTCTCAAACAGAGAGATCAATATGAGAAATAGATGCTTGGAAAGACTTGTGGATGCATCATTCTGGAGTCATTTAGGAATACAATAGGAAATCTATGAATGGATCAACTAGGGAAAGCTGGAGTTATCCTTTTCTCATCATTATTTCTTGTGTTCTTATGAAGTCTGTATTGCATGTGATTCTTTTGAAATAAGGAGATACTCTGTCTGAGAAAGAAACAGGTGGAGATCTACCTCCAACATGACAAACAACACCAATAAGACAATTGTTGCAACTTTTTTTTGATCTTTGAGGTGCACATGAAGTATTAATTTTCCTTGGTCAAACAGTCAAATTATGCAGCAGAAACTGTTGACACATATCCGTGTAGATCCTCTAAAAGTTTACATTTTGTAATTATTTTGTTTTAGAAGACATGTTCAACCAGAACGGGGATATAAAGAGGCTTATTAATTATATTAATTGTTGTTTGTTGAGTAAAGAATGATCGAATCTGTGTCAGGAAATTAATGCTTTTTATGCTTTGATAGCAAGGTTTTACTCCTACAAAATAATTCAGAAATCTTCGAGACAAAGCCTCACTGGACAAATACACTGAGTGTAAGTAATCCCTCGAGCTGGATCCAACAGATCCTGCTTGTACTGTCCAGATGTCATTTTCCAGAAAAAGGATTACTCTAACTCAGCTCCTTAAAGGGTTTCCCTGAAACAGAAGGGATGACACACTTGGTTCCTGCTGTTTTTCTGGTAAGATCTAAGAGTCTCTTGCGAGAATTATGGTAGGAGGTTGGCAGAGTGAAATTCCATCGAATTTCAGGGTAAACATATTCTATGTACTGAATATTTCAAATACTGTTTTCATTGCTATTATGTAATCTATACATTGCATTCTTGTACTCTTGCATATGTCATTGAGTAATTTTGCATGATATAATTTTACATTTTCAGTATTTTACATCTTTACACTTTGGTTGTTTAAACTGATTTTGTATTTTGACCTAACCAGCATTGTTACATATTCACTGTGAGATACTTTGAAGTTCTAACTACTTTTGCGAGCTGTTATTTTTATAAAAATTTTATGCACTAAATTAAAAGAAACAAAATCCTTTATTTAAAATTGTATTTTACATCCTGAAGGTTTTTTGATATTTTTAATTTGATGTTTCTTAGACAGTTTCTTAGACTTTTACGACCCATTATTTTAGCGGTATTTTTATATAATTGTCATTTTGATATATTGAATATTTTCATATATTGGGCATTTACCTAAAACAAGTAAATTTTATTTTTTTAACATAATAGGATTTTTACATATATAAAATTTTAAAATATCTATTTTTACACCATACTTTGTTTTTTATAGCTTTAGTGTTTCTATATCTTTTTCAAAGATATTTGTTAATTGTTATCATTCAATCCTTGTCATCTTTATATATACATTTACTTTACATTTTACTTTTTACAAAATATTTTTCACAACTCACATTTTAATATGATTTCTTGTATGTTCTTATATGAGTTAACTGGCTGGTATTTATGTTTCTTCTATACTTGTTTCTTTTAAGACTTTTTTCATATGCAGTATTTTACATGTACATTACTTTTACAGCATCTATGTCTTTCCAAATCCAGGGATTTTCACATCCAATTTTCTTACATATTTTGCATTTTTAGATCACTATCTCTTTTGCATATTTAGTTTGTTTTTTTGTTTGTTAGCTTTAATATTTAATATATTTATAATATCCCAAACAAATGGGGTGAGATAAATGAACGAAAACATCATTTACTTACATGTAAATGTGTGAAGTGTCTTTATGAATATGGCATGAACTGGTGAACTAGTTGTAACTGCCTGAGGGAATTGAACAGGAATTTTCTAGTGTACGTTTTCCCATCACTGGCCTTTTATTTCTCTTTTTATTTTGTCTCTCCCTGAAGATTTTATGACTGCTGAAGAAGATGGGTGAAGTAGTGTTTAGCCACATGATCTGGCCCTTCTGGAAGACTTGACAAACTGGCTGTTCTTTTCTTGCCTGTCAAAACTGTATGCTCACCTCGCATATCAGCTGTTTTGTTCAGGTGTGTGACTAGTTTCGGAAAGAACAGCTAGAAAACCTGAAAAGATGTTTTCCCCTTAAGGTCTGAAGAACAACACATCATTTCAAGAGATGGTTCTCTGGCTTGTTGTGTACTGTAACACATACATAAACAATAACTGGGTTGCATAAAATAATTTGTTATTTTGTGGAGAAATACATACTGTGCCCGAGCTGGATCAGAGTATTACGAGACATACACTGTGTTGATGTTGAGATACGTTCCTTATGATAAAATTCAAATTACCACTGGTGCTGTAAAAACTAAAGACAATTTTGTCCAGTTGGAAATGCAGTTCAGTCTTTATTTACATTTTACAGAAGGTTATTGATCTGAAATAGTAAATTTTGTTCCTCATTCCATCGATTCTGCTGTCTATTTCCAGCATTTTTAGTTTGTTTCCTCAGATGGCCGGCATGTAGCATTTTGTCTTTGTATGGGTATTTGGTATTTTGTTCTAATTCTGTTAAGGGTAGTCAGTATAGCACTTTAATTATGTTATGGTTATGTGCAACAACATTCCAATTCTGTTCTGGATATTTGCTCCTATTTTCTTAATTTGTCATGGGAGGTCCACTTAATGTTTTGATTCTGTTCTGATAAGTTATTGAAATGTTGACATTTTTCTAGGTATTGATCTACTCTAGCTATGAGTGGTCAGCATTACAATTCAACAGTGAGTATTTAGTACTGTGTTTCCAATTTGCCTTGAGCATGCTGTATCGTACTCATGTATTGTCAGTATTTTGCGGCATATTAGGGGTATGTTGTTTTTATGAGTATATTTTAATTCTGTGTGGGCAGTTCGTTCTGCATTCCAATTGTACTGTTGACATTTCCTATTTAAAAAAAATGTTTTGCCCACATAGAAAATTTTGTGTGTTTTGAACATATAGGATTTGTGTGTCTTTGCCACAATATTTTACTTGTATTCTTGATATTGAATACGATGCTTATACTTTTTTCTAGGTATTTGCACTTTATATTCCAATTCAGTTTATATTTATGTCATACATGCTTCTAGTCCTGCTGGGGTTGCTCTGTGTTCTGACTCTGTTTTGTTCCAATATTGGTATCGCAATCCACTTCTAGCTTCTAATCCCTTATCCTGGTGCTGCTGTGGTGATTTGGTAATGCAATGGCTATTTCATATAACTTTCTATGTGATATCTATGTGCATGTGATATCATATTCTGATTGCTTGTGAATGGTTTGCTTTTTCAAAAAAACGTGTTCTAATTTACCTCTTGTATTGACTAGATTCTGTTACTATTGTGGGTATTGGTATGTTCTTGTTCTGGTTAGATTTTTTTTGTTATATTTCCATTTTATTTGAAGCATTGAGCTATACTTTCTCATTCTCCCAAACATTTTCGTACTGTGTTTTAATTCTGTGGTGGCTACTTGGCACATTTTTTTGATCCATTTGCGAGTATTTGTTGCCATGTATTTTTCAAACAAACAATCTCCTATTACTATTGTGGGAATTTGATATAATCTTCGATCTCTTATGAATTTATGTGCCACAAAGCACAATTTGCTATTTAGGATAAGAGCTTAATTTGAATGTGGCAATTTAGTATCATTATTCTGAAACTGATTTAAAAAAAAAATTGTACTTGATGCTGCTGGTGTTCTACTTTAATTGTGTTGGAGATCCTTGGTAGTTCGTTGCATATTTTGATTGTGTTCAAATTCTGCTGTTACTATTTGGCTCTGGCTCCCATTTTCTGTGGCATTTCTTTTTAAAGACATTTTGGTTCTATTTTGAATAGCTGGTATTTTTGTTTTACAAAAAAAACCCAACAAAATAATAACCTAATACCAAACATCAATACATCTCAAAAATGTAGACATACCAAAATCTGAAAATTATATGAAGTGCTCACTACGAAATTAGAACACAGTGGCCACTTAAAACAAAAAATTCTGCACTTTATACCCGATTGTCATAATTGGATTAAGATATCATGGTACATATTTATGCAAGGGAGAATCTAATGCTCTGATTAACGTTCTGGTTCTGGGAGGTGTACTTGCTATATTTTGAAATATACCTTGATTCTAATGGTTATTTGTTATCATTTTATACTTTCTCCTTTAATAGCTTGTTCTAATGATCCATTGTCATTTGTTGACATATTCCAATTGTACCCTTTGTCAGTAAACAAAATAATTTTCCTGTGGATGTCTGATGATAAATCTTGATTCTGTGCAGGGTATTTTGTACCATGTTCTAATTTTTTTGTGGTATGTAGTATCATATTGTGAGGCATTATCATATTTCTGCAGTCTGTTCTAGTTATGTTTACAAAAAAGCATGATGGACAAATTCTATACTGATACCGGTTGCAATGTTTTAATTTTGCAATGATAGTTTTGGCTATTTTCTGATTCTACCGAGGTAGTGGTAACATATTCTGATTGAATGATGAGTATTTAGTTTTTTTTTGATTATCTTTGAATTCTGTTCTGGGATTTGCTACCATTGTCAACTTTATTCTGCGTAATGAGTATCATTGGCGAATTCTTTTGTGTATACTTGGTACATTGTACTAAGTTGCCACAGATGATAAGAAACAATGTTTTAAATCTGTTTCTATCTGGGTATTTAGAACATACTTGAAAAATGTGTTGCTAGAAAAGCGCAGCAGGTCAGTCAGCATCCAAGGAGCAGGAGAATCGACGTTTCGGGCATAAGCCCTTCTTCAGGATTCCTGGAACGTCGATTCTCCTGCTCCTTGGATGCTGCCTGACCTGCTGCGCTTTTCCAGCAACACATTTTTCAGCTCTGATCTCCAGCATCTGCAGTCCCATTTAGAACATACTTCAATTGTGTCGTTAATGTGATACTATTCTGCCTAATTACTATCAGATCCTTTTCTTACCATTTGGGACTGTACTAAGTCGATTATAATATTTTGTATTTGATGTAGAATTCTGCTGTGAATATTGAAATTCTGTCACTAGCATTTAATAATGTATTCTAAGTCTGTGAAATGTGAGAGTATATTTGGTTCTGCTGTGGCTAACTGGTAATCTGCTCTGATTCTTTTTGTGCATTTGCATAGAATACAATTTGTTAGGCATAAATTAAATTTTCTGGGACATACATATTGCTTATTTTTACATATTCCAACTTGTGGATGATCTCTGAGTATTTGGTACATTTTTTGTACATGGAAGCTTCTAACAATATTCAATAGAAAGTGATTAAATGTACTTATAATCTGGTTACTTCAATTGTTGCAAGTTAAAGCTCATTCAGTCATATGATGCTAAGGCAATTCAATTGCAGAGCTCCAAGAATTTCTTCAATTGTGACATGTTTTAATATGTTTAAATGAACAAAAAAAAATGGCAAAACCTTTTGTTTGCTTTTCAAGAGATAGAAATAAAACAACACTATTTCGTTGAAATGCAACGATAGGAACTATTGAGTATCCATCTGATTATCAGTTTTTGACCATTATACTGTTTCTATTGTCCAACCATTAACAGGGAGATAGTAGTTTGAGTCAAGTATTTGTACATTATTGAAATGATTCAGGTACATTTTTCAGACTTAAAGTATTATTTTCTAACTTCTGGAGACCCAACCGAAATCAGTTACTGTTACCCGAGCACTGCTAACATAAATTTACTATTCCTTAAGTATTTCTTCAAATTAGTTCTCCAAAAAATTAATGATTTGCCTTAATAACAGCTGTCCTTCAATCATTTAAAAGCAAAAGGATACGTGATGCAATGTTAAACCCAAGGAAAGGAGCAAAATCTACTTACATCCCCTGTTTAATGTAAAGTTCTAAATTAATACATGCAAAGTAGAAATGTGTCCTAACTCATTTGTCTCAACAGCCCCTAAGACAACAGAGTTATAGATGAATGAGATATTAAACCTTATAACCATCTCATTAAGTTTTAAGATATTCACTTCACTATTTCCATTGACTGACATACCTTAGTTGCGGACATGAAAATATTCCAGCTATTGTCAGGCAAATAATTATGTCTGCACATCTATGGCATCAATGGAACAAAGAATCTATTGCTAATATGCTGAGTAGAGCTGAATCATCATCTTGCTATTATGCATGTGCCTCCATTATTTATACAACATGATCAGCAGTCAAGGAAATATGAAATCAATGAACTAATCCTCAGCAAATTTGTACTTAATATTGTTGTTCAGAATTCATGTGCTTGCCAATGATTCAACAATTGTCAAGAAAATAAGATCAATATTAAAGTCAAATAGATATAAATCATTTACCAGCAATTTGAATGACAAACGCTATTCCTTTATGTAAAGGCTAGCAATGGCTCATCTTCACATGGTCTCAACACATTTCAAATTGCCATCAACTCAGCCAATTAAAAGAAACTACCAGCACCGATTTAAAAAAATAAATCTGAGACTGGTGATCACAAGTGAGACAATTTGCAACGGAACCAGGCTGTATTGACTTTCAAAAACGACATCCAACAAAATTTTATATTTGTCAACCAGTAAGAAAAAATGTCAATTCCAATGAGTGAAATTGCAAAATTATATTCATATAGCAATTTTAGAAACGAATCGACCATCATTTTGCCTTGAAACGTAATGTATTCCACGATAGAATTGCATTATTGCAGTTCCTACCTATGTTCTCCTTGCCTATTATCGATTATATTAACGAGGTAGCATCCAGGGATCATTCCAGGGAATATCATCTGCTTCACAAACTTCCACTTTTGTGCAGAGCCATATCCAACTGTTGGCGCTAAAACCATTCCCAATTCAGCGCTGGATCTCACTTCAGGTCCAGCCAACGAAGCGAACGAAAGGCTGCAAGACTAGCTCTGAACCCATTCAATTGAATGGCAAGTCCATGCTCCCCGCCAGCTTGGAGCTCTGGTCAAGTTCCAAGCATCTCTCTGTACTGATGCCAGGCTCTTTCTGACCACTTTGCAACGGAAAAAAAAGGCAAGAAGGGGAATGAGGTGATCTCCCATGAAAAGGGGCAGCAGTGGGCGGTGGGGTTTGTTGGAGGCAATGGGCTGGCTGGATGGATGTTGACCCACCACCACCTCCTATCTCCTGGACTCCAGAAACTGTAACAGCCTGCAATGTTGCGAAACCCCCTGACGTCACTCCCAGCATCCTTCGCACAATGGCTTCTGAAAAGAAGCTGGGGAAAGAATTTTTTTTAGGCCGTGAAAAATAGAGAAAAATAATTTCCAAAATTTGGAAAGTGGAGATCGCGTGCAAAAACTTATCGGAAAGAGATGCCGAGTCAACGGCGGTGAGTTTGCGCCCATTGCTGGAACGAATAATGCGGTTTGTGGGGATGAAATTGACTAGTGAAGTGCTGGGAAGTTTCGCTGGGCAAGTTTGTATGTGTGTGTGTTTGTGTGTTGTGACTGACTGACTGACTGAGTGAGTCAGTTCGCCTTTCTATTACAAACTCCAAGTTTCTTTTTTTTTCCCGCGGGGGGCTAACAATTCAGGTCACCCCTCCCCTCATTCTGTTTCAACGCTGTCCAAAATCCCACTTGTTGCAATCGTTTTAATTTGCCAGGGATTCTCTTCTTCACCAACCCCCCCCCCCCCCATCCCATCCCATCCCCCTTGCCAGATCTTCATTTTTTGGTGACTTTTTTTTAATTACGTGATCCAAAAAAAAAGTCTTTCGGGGAGTCAGTTTCGTGTTTCCCGAACTTTACCCTGTTGTGGTTCACGCCGCGCTGTTGAACTACGGTGCGTTTTTTATTGCGGGGAGGGTTTTTTAGTGAAGTGAACTTTGCAACGATTCTGAATTGGAAAGTTTTAAACTTTTGAATTTCGTTTGAGGGTCGGTGTGGAGGAGTCGGTAAATATTTCGGGATCGGATGTTTCCCGAATTCTTTGCGCTTCAGGGTTTTATACCCCCTCCACTTCTAAAAGTGGCACGTTATGAAGTTGGTTAACATTAACTAGTTTTTTTGTGTGGCTCATATTACGGTTTTGTTGCTGTGAGTCAGGAGCTGGGAGGTGGTCACGCTGCTGGACTGTGACAAAATACATGTAGATAACTAAAATCTTTCAGAAAAGAAAGTCTCGTTTTGTTTTAAAATGGATAACTATTGCACTTGTTTACTGTCGAGATGTTGGCGCTGGTTGCATTTCATCGACCATTGCACTGAAGAGATAGAATATTGTCCTGTGTTGTGTGAAAAACTGTTTCGTCGTTACTCCAGCGTGTGTAGTAACACGTGAGGTCGTTTAGTTGTAAGGGCAACCAAAGAGAAATGGGGGCTTTTAAAGATAGTATTTCTTAAGTCGTTTGTCTGTTAAAAGTTAAATATTTAGTTTTCAGCTATTGCAAATATTGATGAAACGCAGTGGAACCCGCGTTGTGCTTGTTTGAAGCTTAAAGCTTAGAAATAAGCACTTTAATCTGTTCCTTGAAATAATGTTGATAATTATTCTTACAAGATGAGCGCTTTTGTAACGACTGGGTTCAGTTCAGTATTGTAATTTCAAGAATTTGAGTAATAGGAGTCACTTACTTTTCTTTTGTGTAAGTCATCTTAGTTATGTGTCTAATATTATCAGAACTAGTTGTGTTTAAACGTTTTTCTGAAGGGACAAGTTAATTTTCCCACTTACATAATTAAAGATATTCCTGAGGCACACCTGGAAGAATGAATATGTACCATGTTGACATGGCAATCTGAACATTTGCATCTCTTGTAGCAACCAACACGTTGGACTAAATGTGTCTGCCCTTTGACAAAAAGAGTGATGGCAAGCTATCTCTTGTTAAACGTTATCAGTTTATTTGTATCAGATCTTTGCTATTTGCATAGGATATAACATGCTAGATTGTGTTATTTATTAAAGCAAAACAATGCATTAGCCTTGGAAGAGACATGAAATACAAATTATTATATCAAGTGTTGAAAGTTAGAAATGCATGCATTAATTTATATTAGATTTTTACAACTTAAATATTCTAATGTTAATGCTAACCTCTATTAATTCAATAGTTGAAGTAGTGAAGTTTTTTTATATATATATAACATAAAGACAGTACATGATAGCTTGAAAGTTGAGAATTGCAATACAAAGTTCAGTTGAAAACTACTTCAGCAGTTAGTGCAAAATATTTGCAAACATCAGAGAAGGTGATGTTCCACATCATAGTTTCAGTTTAACTTAACCAAAGTTTCAGTTCAAGAATCTAGAAATGAGTTGTTTGTAGTATGCCGAGATAAAGCTGGAGGTTTGCATTAACTCAAAGCAATGATGAAAACATAAAATGAAGCAGACAGTTAATGTATGCTGCATTCAAAAGAGAAATAGTTGTCAAGGTATCTGCAAAAAACTAAAAATTGTAAGTCGAAAATCTGATGTGACTATTAGAAATATTAAAATTGTACCAACAGATGTACTATTTGATTTCTTCAGTATTTTAGGACATTGAGTTGTGTTAAATTATTTTATTTGTAGTTCTTAAATTACTAAAAGTTGGAACTTGTAACAAGTTTCTTTTTGCTGCAGAGTTGACAATGGTGTGTTTTTTTTGTTGAGTTTCACCTGTTTCAGAATAATTCTATGTGCTCTTTTATCTTTAAAGTATTATGGAGTGTAAAACAATTTGTTTAGACTACTACTTACCATTTACAAAGAAAAATCTGACAATTAAATACCCTTCAAAAATAATTAATCCTGTACCTCCATTGATAAGATAACTTATTAAGTTGTAAAATTTGGTTTGATGTTTCGATTTAAATGAATCTTATTAAAATACTTGGACAATTTCTTCAGTGAAAGTTGTAGAGAAACTATCCAGTCCTTTAAAATATGAAAGATTAGGTTTTAATTGGAACAAATCTACTGAAGAAATGTGAGTATGTGTGAGGGTCAAATTGAATAAAAATTTGATTAACTTTGAACTGTGAAGACACTGTTATGAAATTTTGATGCTTTTCTAGCACGATGTTAATGTTATGGTAATAACTCAATTTTCTGTTTAAAAAAAATCAATTTTAGATTAAATTCTATATTTAGTAATTGCAAGAATAAAGGCAAACATTTTATAAATTTGAATAAAGCACCATAGTCTATTTTAAATTACCCATTACTTGTATTGTAATTATTTCTTAGAAAAGCTTTTAACGGAATTTTCATTTTTGTGTGTAATTATTTTCAGTTCATATATGCCTGGCTGTTAGGGTGTTATTGTATAAACTATGTTACATAAAAACAAACTATGGAATCTCAGTATATTTTCAAACTTTTTACAAAATTATTGTTGAAAGTGAGTTTGTGATGGTGAAACAGATTTTGAGCTGCTTTTCTAACACAATTACAGCAATGAAAGATGCAAAGTGATTTCTCTGTAAATATGGTTTCATGTTTCACAAACAAAGTTAAGAATCATTAATTGGTACCCTGTACTTATTTTCCTGTTAGTAAATTTGAAAAACTGTTGGTGCAGCACATGTTTGTGAGGTGTAACTTTTATTGAAATTGACTTTTTGCAATCAGGAGAGAGCTGACAATGTCAAGTATTTTGAATTTTTTAAAAAGAATCTTTGTATATAACAAGCACTTGAACATTTCTTAGTCATTTTTGGTAGGTAGAAAATATGAAGCATTCTCAAAAGCGTGGAAATAATTGTGGAAGTGTATTTTAAGATGAACAAAAGTAATTTGCTCATCTTGTGACAATGAGAGGATAGGGTCACAGAAGGAATTAGTGCTAGATATTTATCTTTTAACATATTTGACTCGTTTCTTCATTTGCTTCTTCATTTTATTTTTGAGATTTTCTCTTTTTGTTTCTGGTGTTTGGATACATCTGTGAATGAAAACTCACTAGAGTTGTGGAAATAGATCCAAATGTTTGATTTAAATTTTAAAGTTCACCATTTTAAAAAAGATGTATTTTTTTAGGGAAAAATGCTGTTTGTATCAAGCAGATGTCTCTTAAATGCAGTTTTGTAAAAATAGGATTATCTTGGATTTTATTCTCCATTGAAATAAGTCAAAAATTAGCGAAAGAGTTTAAGTATTATTTCTGTATTGAATTGAAAACAGTTCATTCTTCAATTTGCCATATGTAGTATAAAATAAATAAAAATATATTTTTTGTAACTATATGCTTTATATATCTTGCATGTTAACTGTTGAATTGAAAATAATTGTCTGAAATGTTATTTCTAAACACACCTGCCTAGGTGTGTAAATTGGAATTGGAATCATTGTTAAAGTTACAGGGAATTTGGCTGAACTTGACCATTGAAGTTCAATATTGAGATTCTTGAAAATGTGTTTCGAAATTTCTTTTAGAACTTCTGCTACAGGTAGAACTGAAGAGGTTACTATTTAGCTTCCAGAATTTCTTAATTTGAAACTTGTATTCAAACAAATTAATCTATAGTTTTGTTGATATGATGCAGGATATGACACACTCACAACAATTTTTAAAATAATGTTTTAAGATAGAATGTAGCAAATTCTATATCCAATTTCTGTTCCAGCACCTTTACATCATCTGAAATTACCTTAGACAGTGAAAGAGACTTATCTATAAATTGATTACTGACAATCCAAGCTATCAAGACTTGTAAGAGGAAGATTGTGTCTTTAGCTAGATACCAGCAATTATCTTCAAATGCACAAAAGATTAGTTAAGCTCTGTAATGCATGTTATCAGGCAGATTAGTATTCCAGATCCCTGAAAATGTGTTTTGCTGTGAATCACTTTGCTGGAAATTGACTAAGATCATGTGTGTTGAGATTGGAGACTTGTGTTGTAAGAAGAGGATGTGTTGAGTCTGATTGCTGGGAGAAAATTAAGTAGATTGTGGATGCTTCTTTCAGTTTGAATTAGTTGACATTGTGTCACGAAGAAAATATGCATGATCATAAAACAAATGCGATTGAAATGGTGTTTCTTTAGATTGTCTACTATGACGATATTTTGGGGAGAGTTTTTGCTCTCCAAATTAGGCAGTTTGTTTAAAGCTTTCAGTCAATATAGGAATAATTATGCAACCTAGGAAAATATCCAGTAGCCTGTAGGTAACTTCACATTGATCATTTTCCAATTGAAGTTGTAAAAAGGTGATTAGTTATTAAGTTGTGCCACTTGGTGAGTACATTTCACAGGAATTCAAGTTTTCAACAGATATAGGCAACAATACAGCAAAGTATTTTTAAACTGCATTTTTAGCGATTCAAGAAACAATTGGACGCATTAAAATTTAATATAATCTTATTTCCATGGTGTAATTCATTCTTTGTGAATGCCTTTGATCTTTTTGAACGAACGAATGCAATGCTTTCTAACTGCACATTTGTTTGTCCATTCAGTCAATCATACTATAGTGCAATCTGACTTTTATGTAGCCCTGCTTTGTATTTCTGTACATAATTTTTTTTCTAATACTTTGACTTTTTCATGGATCTAGCTGGAGCTTTAGTGAAACTAAGCTTCAAATTTTCAATCTGCAACTCAGCAATGAGATTGAGATCACTTGGAGAAGGTTTTTTTTAATTTCAGAAGGCTATTTGTACACCTTTTAACATAAAAATTCATTAGTTTTATTAGCAAAGATTATTAAGGAGCGAGAAGTACATCTTCTGTACGTTAAAGAAACATTAATGCTGTTCTTGGATTTTGTAATATTTGAAGATTTTGAAAATTGTAGAGGGACGTTATTATTAAATTGAAAGGAAACATTCACACATTTATAGCAAATAAACTGCCCAAACCTTTAAGTCAATGCCACCTAAAATCTTTTGATATTTGTCACTTCTAAAATGTAAGTGATTTGTTGTTGACTTGACATAATGAAATAAACAGACCTATACTTAAAGCACTTTTAGTATAAAGGACATTTTAGCCTGAAATGATGGGAGGATTTGAAGAATTTTCCATAATTGCTATTGTTTGTTTGATGAGACCCTCGATAAAGTGGTAATTTTTCAGGAAGACCTCCAGAAAAACTTAAAATACTGTTGAGATGTTACATTTTGGAACAAGCTACGGTAAAAGCATTTTGGAAATTGTACCCTTGCATTACCTACATGTATAGTTTTGGTGTCAAAACTTCCCAAATGTTTCAGGATTCTTTTTAAGAGGCTTTCTTATTTAGTCACATTTGAAACTGTTGATTCTTGCTTCCCTTAAAATTTGCTACAAGGTTGCTTCTTCAACATTTGTTTCCTTCAACATTTTCCCCCTGTCCACCCCTCCACAAAATACTCTTACAAAATTAGCAATTTGTATTTGTAACAGTTTTGCAATGAAGCAACACCTTTTTGAACAGCTTGCTTCTCTCCATATCTGTCCAATCACATTGTCTGATTCTTTTCTGCCTCCCACACTGAGTTGTATAATTACCATTTTTAATTTTCAAAAAAAATTGGTAGCTAGTGTCATTACTGGATGTCATATTAATTATTTTTGCACAGAAATGATTCTGCCTTCATTAATTTGTGTGGCATTTTTATGATCGGTTAGCCAGCATAGATATATTTAGCTTTAATTTGACAAAGTTGAGAGCTGGAAGAAGAGGTATAGCATCATGTTGTACATTACTCCCATTTGAGTTAATATGGTTCAGATCACTTTCTGATGGGAATAAATGCAACTTGCACTGTAGTCTAACATTGATTAGTTTTCTACCTCCACTTTCCAAAGCTGTAGACCAGAAGAAATTGTTCTCATCCCTAGCTTCTTTCAAAGGTCAAAGCAGCTCCCAAGTCCACAGAAGACCATTAAAGTGAAGCTAAGAAAAGCATTTTGAAATGCCTTTTTTGCTTGACTTCCTGGTTCTTCTTCTGTAAGACCCAGTATTCTAAAAGGGAGAGAGGGTGGATATCCTATTAAATGCCATTTGAAGAAATGGCACTTGTTCTTAAAAGGGCAGGGACTCTCATCAACATCAGTGCCAGAGAATGGTTCATCTGGCCAGTGTGTACTGTTTCCTGTGGTATAACATTGTAAAATGGAACTTCCACATGGCATGAGACTAATTTTCTGAAAACCATTGTTCAACAAATTAATTTCTGTATGTCCAAAACAAGATTCAGGACGTTTGCAAGCTGCAGTTACAATGATAGTGGATTGTATGAATAATTCATCTAACTTGTTATTTACATTTAAGGTCAAGTACAGCACGTGAGTGTGACTTGATTTTATAGAATCAGTAGAAATTGCAGTAGTAAGGAACTATTTGGTCCATCATGCCAGTGTAGACTGTAGCTCTTTGGTACATTACCTACTAATCCCATTTGTTTGTTTCTTTTTAGAGTCATCCAATTCATTAACTGATTTCCTTTTAAATGATAAGTAATTTTAAAAAATCTTATATTTGATCTATAACTGTTGGTAAAGAGAAAAGGTAGCAGAATCTTTTTGGTGAAAACCCTATCCTGAACTGTCTGCCTTGTCTCTGTGCAGATGCTGATAGACCCAATGTTTCTCTTTTATGATTTTCCTTTCTAAATTAAATGATTGTCTCTGCCTCTTTCTTAAAAGCCAGTGCGAAAGCATTCCATATTTTCAGGTTCCTTTGCATTGAAAAAGAGGATTTGTGCTACTTTGTTCTTTTGTTCTGAGTAATTGTGTCATTGTCTTCTTGCAACCAACTTGTGAATAAGTGAAACTATATCTTTTTAATTATAAACTTCCTGAAAACTTTTTTTTTTGTTGAGCATCTTATTTAGATTTCTGACTTTATTCATGCTTCAGTGGAATAAGTGGTGCAAACTTCATCACAACTAAAATTGTTAAATACTAGAAATATTCTAACAAATCTTTTACCCATAATATTCAAATAACTGGGTTACACTCAATATAGATATAATGTTTTGCTTCAATTCATGTATGAGCCTTGGGTATGGGTCTGTGGATCATTTCATCTCTTAAATACTGGTTTTTATGATAAATTGTGAGAAAATATAATTAAATTTATGTAATTTTATATTTTAACTTAATGTCAAAATACTTCAGCTTTTATTGTGTTAAGGGATTCTACTTAAACCTGTTCTGTTTCCAAGAAAACAATTTCTGGGATACACCCTTTAGATTTGTTTCTCTAATTGTAAACATATTGATATGGATGTTATTTGTGTGTTACATGTAGATGTGGATATGTAGAATCAAACCTTCCAACACTTAATTTTGCATGATTCCAGGATATTTCCTCAAGTATGCTCCCAAGAATATTGCATTTGATCTTAACCAGAAAGCAGCAAGGCTATTTGGTGATGGAGATTGGAGAGTAGTTACAGTAGTTGAACTTGTTTGTGAAAGACTCAAGCACTTGAGTATCATTAGACACACACAGAAAGAACTGTATTTGTGGAATTTATAGATGTGAAAATAGTTGAATTTTGTGGTGAAAAGTTTCATTGAAAACTTCCCACAGAAACTGTTAATCAAAATTGCCTCTAGATTGCAATTTTAAAGGCAACCTGATGATCAGTTACCAATAAGATACTCAGCTTCCCAAAACTTATCGGAGCTAGAACTTGACTAGATTTCTAGCATGTGTTAAACAATTATCAAACTGAAACAGTCCACATGTTATGACTGGTAATATTCACAGACAAATGTTTAATATGTTCTCTATTTTATCAGAACAATTCAACTTATTTCAAAAAGCGTTCACATCAGGAATTTGGGAAATCACATAATACTTCTGCTTGGTGTGGTTTTTCAACTTGGAAACTATTTTAAAAACTTAGAAACATTTTTTTAAAAAATTGTGTTTTGCTTGGCAAATGAGAGAGTGACAAGACAAAGCATCACGGATGCATGTTCCAGAAAAATGCTTCGTTCTAATAGTTTCTCATTTTCTTATTTCTCATCATTCTTGCTAGTAAAATGCATGAAAACATTAGATGCTATGTTAGATACAAGATGCCTTAATTTCTAAACTTGTAATTTTTTTTAACGGGATATGGACATCACTGGCTAGATTAGCATTTGCTGCTCCATTCCTTGCTGTCCTTGAGTAGATGCTGGTGAACTGCCTTCATAAACTGCATTTTGTGTAGGTAGACCCACAATGTTCTGAGGGAGGATATTCCATGATTTTCTTCCAGTCACACTGAGGTAATGGCATGATTTGGAGATGCCGGTGTTGGGCTGGGGTGTACAAAGTTAAAAATCACACAACGCCAGGTTATAGTCCAACAGGTTTAATTGGAAGCACACTAGCTTTCGGAGCGACGCTCCTTCATTAGGTGATTGTGGAGGGCTCGATCGTAACCCAGAATCTATAGCAAAAATTTGCAGTGTGATGTAACTGAAATTATACATTCAAAAATTGATTGTCTGTTAAGCCTTTCATCTGTTAGAATACAGTGATAGTTTCACCATGAAAGAAGTGAAACTATCACTGTATTCTAACAGATGAAAGGCTTAACAGACAATCAATTTTTGAATGTATAATTTCAGTTACATCACACTGCAAATTTTTGCTATAGATTCTGTGTTACGATCGAGCCCTCCACAATCACCTGATGAAGGAGCGTCGCTCCGAAAGCTAGTGTGCTTCCAATTAAACCTGTTGGACTATAACCTGGTGTTATGTGATTTTTAACTTTTGAAGTAATGGCAATATACTTTCAAGTCAAGATGGTGTGTGGCTTGGAGGGGAGCTTGCAAGTGCTGGTATTTCCATCTATTTGCTGTGATAGTGTTTGTGGGTGGAAATGGTAATTAGTTTGGGAGATGCTATCTGGTTAATCTTTAGTGAATTTCTGCTGTGCATCTTGCAGATGGTACACATTCCACTACCAATGCTCAGTAGTGGCATGTTTGTGAAGATTTGTGCAGTGTTCACCAGAACAAGCTTTTAGTCATAAATACACCTTTTTAAAGCTTCTGTGTAGTGCATCAATTGTGTGTTTGGCATGCCCACGCTCACTTTCAGTAAGCTGCTATGGATTCCTGATGTCAAGCTTCCAGGCTGGCTTGCAATTTGACTGCTTTAAACTGAAGCTGCATTATCTTTAAAATATATAGGTTGGGAAGATACCCCAACACTTGAAAGGACATGGGAAATAAAATTAGGTTAATATGTCTGCCAGTACTATTGTATCAGTAATTATTTATCATTATAAACTTTAAAGGCAGTTTTACAAATGAGGTTTCATCATAGACCATTTTGCAGCTCTATAGTTGTAATGTGAACACTGCCTCAATCTGGGGTGTTGGTTCAGTCAACAATGGGAATGGAACAGCAGGAAAGTTTCACCATTTTTAAATGCTGGATATTGTTCCAATTTTCACATTGCATTTGTAGAATGCAAAACTGCTTCAGAGAAATGCTGAATTTGGTCCATCCTGAAATAGTTCACCTAAGGAGATTTTACAGATCTCTAGAGTTCTAATCTTTGACAGAGCATATGGAATTTAGACAAAGTTGTCTTCTATACAGTGTGGCTAGAAGATGGAATTCTCTGACAGATTGTTAACAAAATCCATTAATTCGTAAAAGGGTTGGAGAAAAGGAATATTGTAGGGTGTGAGCACCAAATAGAAGAAGCCTAGGATTAGACAAAGCAGTTCACATGGAAAATATACTAGCTCAAGCCAGGGGGAACAAATGGTTTACTTTTTTTTTGCTGTTAGATTCTGTAATAAGGTATTTGTCATTCTTTTTGGTCATTAAAATGAGGAATGCAGCATTAATCACAAGTCACAAATAACTAGTTCGAAGCGGGGTCAAACTGTTACTGCTATTGTCCTTTTATCAATATTTTTGAAGCATGAGCAGTTTTTATGCAATCTGTTCATCTTGTTCACTTAAAAGAAAATGAGTGGTTAGATTTTGGCTAAATTAATTTCAGATTTAAATGTCACCTCTAATAAAATTTAAATCTTGATCTGAAAAGTAAAAGAATAGTGCTTGACCCACTGCTGCTACTCAGCCCTTCAGTCATTGTTTTCACCAGAATCAATTGTTTGTGAATGTATTTGATTATACAAAGTTTGAAATATTTTGTTGAAGATGCCAAAAACATCATTTATGCACCATATAGTTAGAAACAGCATGCTGTATGACAGTATGTAAGACATAATTCATTATAACAAAAGATAAGTGATCAATGAAAGTTGACAGTATTTGGTACAATTTCTAATTGTCTCTGTAAGAGTTTCAGACTTAAACATCCAATATCTCATCTGCAGGTTGAGAGACAATAGTTGGGCTTGAAAGGAGTGTGTAGTGATGAGTTTGAAGAAATTTCTTTTGGGGTATTCGGTGTTTCTGCACTATTGTTGATGGTTGATCATCAGTCACTATGCTCTTAGTCTCTGGAATTCCTTGCCTACATCCTATTGTCTAACCCATCACCTTTTTCTACCTTAATGAATAAACTCAAAAGTTTTATCTTTCCTGTGTCTTTGGTCCTTTTGAATCTTCTGCAATCCTTTTTCACATTCTGTTGAGAGATCACTACTTTGTGCTTTATAATTTGAGATGGTCATTTTAAAACATGTAGTCAGATTAAAGCATTTAACCTATCCATAAAGTGATCATTAATGGAAAAGAATTGTGGATTACAAACGGTTGAAATGCATGCATTTATTCAAAAATGCTATTCAGTGCATTGCATCTCACAACCTTATTTTTACAGTAATATATTAGACTGCATTTTGTGACAATAATGACAGAAAATGGTCTGTTTTCAGCAGCATTATTCCTTTTTGGTGTGAACTAACAGAAACTTCTGGAGTTGCCAAATGTGCATTTAAATGTGGATGTTCAGAACTGTTACCAAGAATTTATGCATTTTCCTATAGAGAGTTCTGTTTATGTTTTTGCCCCCACCCGAGATTGTGATCAATTAGAAATGATCAAATTTACATGAGTCTCTACTCTTTGATATCTGGCATTTTAATGCTGTATTATGTTTTTGTATATGTATATTGTGAATTATCCTCACTGGAGCTGAAAGTGTAGTTTTATGTTTTAGTGATAAACTTTCTCCTTCATAGTAAATTGCATGTTTAAAAATATTTGGGTTTGTTTTGCTTGTGCTGTTATCCAATCCCATATGTAATCCCAGTCAATTAAAAAAAAAATTCCATTTTAATTTTTTAAAGTTTTGGACTCTGATCTCCAGTATCTGCAGTCCTCACTTTCTCTCTGTTTTTATTATCTGTTTGCTATTTGAACACCCTGCTTGATCTTACTGTTGCTGGACATCTGTAGACCACTTGACTTGGTATTGGATCTAAAGTCACATCAAAGGATGTGGCTTACTAGATCTTTGAAAAGCTTTCTTCGACATCATTGGCAAGTGTTGTTTGGCTGTTGACTGCCACTGTCTAACCTGTTATTTCTTGCTCCCTAATTAACAGAAATCTTACGCTTGACTCTAATTATAGACTATATCATTTTAAGGATTCTACAGGTGATTTGCATCAGATAAGGTTTCATTTTACCGAAGGAAGAGGGCTATTATGGTGTAGTGATAGTGTCCCTACCTCTGAATCAGGAGGCCTGGCTTCAAGTTCCATCTGATCTAGAAGTGTGTTATAACATCACTGAACAGGTTGATTTAGGAAGTAGCTTTTACTTAAGCAGGGTAAAAGTGATACATCCTTGGCTTGTTTATTTGTTTTTGTTTTCTGAACAATAATTTTGTATTTTTTTATTATTTCACATGGAAACCAGATTGGTTGTCCTTGAGTTACAGACAGGGATAACTTGCACAACAGCCCTGAGCTCACCTCTCACTTATGTCTCTCCTTCGTGTTTCTTTATGAGTTCATCTTTTTCATAAGACCCATGTTTTTTCTTTTGACTGTATTCTCATGAAACTGGTAACCACTTGACTTTCTCTCCTGGCCTCCATATTAGATGATATGGATTCTCTTTGTTTAGGCATTGTCACTTGATTTTCTTTAATCATGTCCCCTCCCTTCTCAAAGAAACAGACCTTGACACACTGTACTGGCAAATCATCACCACTTAGTTAACTTACTACCCTTCCCCACGTCCTTTAGAACCTGCTGTTGCCTTCTAAATCCAGACCCATCTTTCCTGGAACTTCATGATTCAGACACTTCAATCAGGTTTCAAACCCTGTCGCAGTACCAAATTGTTGCTCAGGTCTGTTCGAATTTGGAAAGATGACTGTGTGACAAAATTAAACTTGCCTGAATTCTTTGACATGATTGATCATACAGTTCTCTGCAAAGATTTTCAGCTGGGTTGGACTGCTTCTTCCTGGTTGTGTTCTTATCCTCTAATCGTAGTCTAAAAAACTTATTTTCAATGGCTTCTCTTCCTGGTCCTGCATTGTTAATTCAGTGGCTTCACAATGATTTGTCATTGGACTACTCCTATTTGTCATCTCTATAGGACTTCTTGCTATGCTCATTTTTGCCATCCATTAATAGCACCCAACTTTATCTCACCACCACCTTTCTTGCTAAATTTTGTTCGACCGCTTATTGAATATCCAATAGAAGATGATGTGAAATTTCCTCCAGTTAGATATTTGACAGACTGAGTAATTGTGGTCAATGCTGCTTTAAACTTTGATCAGTAATTACCAGTGACAGGTTTTTTTTAAGGTTAAATAAGATTGTTCGCAACCTTCGTGTAATATATGACCTCAGGATGATCTTTTGATCGCGTTCCACTTATTTATAGTGTTACAGAAATTCACCCTGTACCAGCTCTGCTTCTGCTAAAGTACTCTTCTTTCACTTCATTAGTTTTCTACTTATTTTGAGTTTGAAGTTTGGAGATAATTTCGTATGTTAAGCTGTGTCATTGCAATGGATGCCTTAAATCTACCCAGTTCTCTTCTCTCCACTAACTTGATAGATTGTTGTTGTTGTTGTTCTTCTTCTTCTTCTTCCATCCCCTGCACAGAAAAAAAGTGACCTCTTATTTTGCAGCCAAGTATACAGCAGAGTAGTAATATTACAATAATAAGTTTAAATGCAAATTAATGGCAGTCACTATCAAAAGTCTGTCAATTTACATTCTTGTTGAAAGATCATTAATGTTAAGAAGAAAAATAGTGTGAAATACTTCAACGAAGACTGAGGTGAGGAAAGCCATTCAAGACTATTGAAGCATGATGTTGACTCACTGAATGCAGGGCAGCAAATCATGCAAGAAAAATCCTTTTGATCTGATTGGAAGGATTCATCCAACAAGAGGGAGTGATGTTTTTGGCAGAGACACCGGTGAAACTGTGTAAAAAGTTGAAAAACAGTCCAGCAAGTACATGGAACAATGAAGGGTCTAAAATTGGTGGACAGTGTGTTGGGGCGAAATGACATTGCTGGTGAGAATAACAAGGTATTCCAGACTGTTGAAAGTTCAGAATTCCACCTGCTTTTCTTCTTTAAGATGCGTAAATGGCAATTTTTTTTTACTTGTTTGGTTCAGTTTGTGACACGGTTTGGCGTTGACAGCATTTCTGCTCCAAATTCCACATCACACTCGTCTGTTTCTAATATTTTTTAAAAAAAACTTATTTTAAAGGTAGTGGAGCTGGTGTATAGGATGAACTCTGCAAAACCGCAAATGATAGATGGGCATATTGGGCAACTATTTCAAAAAAACTTCTTTTTTTAAAATTGCGCTACTGAAGGTTCGTTCTGCTCCATTTACATCCCCATTATCTTTTCTGCTAACGGTGTTGACTCAGCTGGAGCCCACGGTCACAGATAGCAGCAACAACCTTCTTAGGCTCAATGGCCATTCTTCCTTTGACAGACCTACACAATGAATGTGAGCAGATTGTTTGAGCATAAGGATTACCTTACTAGGTCCAATTTTGTCCTTATCTAGAATTTATAACACTGAGCACTTTCTATTGTGGGTGATTACATTGTTGTCAAAACAGGAACTATAGTTGGTTTCTCCCTTCCTGAGACTAGGTGCACTGAAGCCAGTTAGAGAAAACGTGTGTTAAGAGAAAATCAGGTACACTGATTTCTATGCAGATATATTAATTATTTCACATTGACAATTTATCATCTCAATTGCTTTTCACAATGTTATCTCATGCTGTAGTTGAATTATATAAAATACTTGGACCATTATTCAAATAGGGTATTTTCCTAAGTTCAAGTCTTTTGATTCAAATATGTTGTGTCTTGAATTATAACTTCCTTTTATTGCCTAAATTTAGTGTGAAAAACGGGTGAAGAGATTGGTATCTGTTGTAATTTTCCTTAATTTGCTTTGAGAATCAGTTGTAGCTCCATCATGATCAGCTTATAGTCCATGAAGAGCCATAGAGGATGTTGCTCATTAATGAGTTTTGTAACTTGAGGGGGTCATTCCATATTCAGTATGAGGCAAGGCCTTCATGAAGAACCATGTGGTGCAAGGATTGAACCAACATTGTTGGTGTTCAAGTATTCTGCACCACATGGTAGTCATTGGGCTAACTCAATTTAAATTGTCTTAAACCAGTCTGAGTTGAATTTCTTTTGTGATAGTTTTGCTTCCCCATGTCAAGAATTGGATTAAATAAGAGGTGGAGCTGGGGTAAGGGGAAGGGTGGGGGAGAGAGAGAGAGAGAGCTCTTTACCTCCCATTGATCTAAACCTGTTTGCTTGAATTGTCCAAAGAAATGACAAGTTAAATTTTCCACCTGCTAAACTGTGAATGCGAATCAAGGCTTCTTAATTCAAAGTGTACAAAGTTAAATTTCACACAACACCAGGTTAGAGTCCAACCAGTTTATTTGGAAGCAGTAGCTTTTGGAGCGCTGCTCCTTCATTCAGTGGTTAAGGAGCAGCGCTCCAAAAGCTATTGCTTCCACATAAACTGGTTGGACTATAACCTGGTGTTATGTGATTTTTAATTTTGTAAACCCCAGTCCAACACCGGCATCGCCAAATCCTAATTCAAATTGTGGCTTTAGGTAATTTAGTCAGAAATGCTAGGGGCATGCTCACAAACTCTTAATATTTGCCTGCATGTGTGTTTTTGTTTTTGCCACTGTTTGCTTATTATTTACTTAACTATGCTACTTAATTCTGTGGTCTGCCTGTATTGCTCGCAAGACCAAACTTTTCAATGTGCCTTGGTACACGTGACAATAAGTTTAATTCAGTTCAATTCACGCGTTTTGAAGACAAAAAGGATGTGGGGTGTATACTTATGGTGTAAGCAAATTTTCAGAATTAAACAATTTTTAATCCATGTTACATTAGATATAACATCTGCAACAGTTTGTCAGTCAAAGTTTAACGTACTAGTCATTCAACTGATTTTGGTGTGTACTGTTGATACCAGCGGTCACTCAAAACTCAAAGTCCCCAACAAAATGATTACTTTAGATATAAAGCTGGGGATGCTTTTAGTTATTCACTTGAATATTTCACTAATCACTCCTATCTCAACAAACAGATGCACACAAGTTAACAATATAATTACATTCCTTTTTGATTTGAAAGAAGTTATCCGGATCTGAGGAAAGCTGTTGTTTGATTCTGATCACACAATGCATGTGTTTGTTGTTTCTTGACCTGTATGCATTGGTCATACTTTTTGGTTGCATTGCATTTTGACTTTTTTAAAAAAATTACATGATCTGCTGCTTTCAAGAAAGAAATGATTAAAATTGTATGATTAGTTTGTTTCTCAAAATTCTACAATAGAAACAGAATATGAAGATTCATATTTATATTAACTGTACAAAGTTAAAAATCACACAGCATTAAGTGGCAATTATCCAAAGATGGAAAGGGATGCTCTCCCTGGGCTGAGTGATTATAATAAAGCAGAAATTTAAATAATTTAAGGGAAGATCAGATTTTATTTACAGAATATGGTTACGTTGGACTTGTCTATGGCAAATTGTTATTGAGTACTTTTGAAGGGCAATCATATGGTTGTTTGAATGAAGCAGAATATGAAAACAAAGAAATGTAGATGGTCTGTATATCATCAACACAGGCTTGATGAGCTATTAAAAGGTAACAACATAGAAACATTCTCTGATTCTGTAAATGACTTGGAAATTTTAGAGACTCCCAAAGGATATTGGGAATCTTGACAGTGCAAGGAGTGCAAAATAAATGTTTTTTTTTAATGTTTTGCTGATCATACAAACTGCTTGACTGAATTTGATATACACTATTGTCACAGAGTAATGATTAGGTAAATGTAAATCAAAGAAAACTAAGATAATTAGTTTAGAGTTTCCATTTGGATGTTTTAACAAATGTAAGGCAAAATGGAAAGAGTCCAGTAATCTTTTGAGGACTGGTTAGAGATTGTCATAATAAAGCTTCTGCCCATTTATTTCTTTTTAAGTGATGAACATGAATGACATCCGTGATTGTTGGGGAATTCGGAAGCGAAGTGTGAGTTACTGACCCAAGTAATTTGGTGGAATTGATGATTAATGAAGGAAGTTGAATGGCCACAGACAAAAGTTAGAAATTTCTGTTGGCAATATTACAAGGCACTTGTATCCTTTTTAAAAGGTGGTCAACCATTTACATTGAGTAGTTTAACATCCCTGAAAAGAATGGACAGAGGAATTTGATCCATTTACATTTAGCACTTGTAGTATCAAATAGTAGTTTCAGGGCTGTAGTCATCAATCTGGGAGGTATATCAATGACAGAGATTAAAGATACCTTCAACTAGAAACATCCATCTGTCATAAAATGAAATAAGGCTACTTTGTGTAAAGGATTTTTAAAAAAACTGTTGCTTAAATTTGTTTTGCAAGTTATTTAGCACCTTTACAATGTTGGGATCAGTTACTTCCTCCGAGACACTTGTCTGAAAGGGTGCTTTGATATTGCATGAGTGAAGTAGGACTGGTATCACTAACTCCATCAAATATAAGGCATCAGCATTTGCGAAGTCCAGCATCTGGTCCTCCCTGATACCTAATTGAAGCAGCTCCTAGTGCTTTTGTATTTGACTTTGAGCTGATAACTGTTCTTCACTTGGGAAATCTGAGAGTACTAAAATTTGTCTCTGGAAGTTTTGAGTCACTGATCTTCAAATGCACAAACTGTGAGGCTGCTGTGTGGCACACAGGGTCAGGTACTGAATCCATTCATGGGAGATTCTGTGCTCTCTATTTTAGCAAAGGCAGTTAACTTGTATTTTAATCCAGCTGTATTTAAAAGATTACTTAGTAACATCACTTCAAGTCTATAATGTCTGGTGCTGCTGAAACAAAAGCTGGAGATTTAATTGTCATTTTTAGCAACTCCGATGTGACAGTGGTACTCACAAGTATATTCTGGAAGAAGTGAAAATGTTACATTGGGTTAGGGTGGATAAAAGAAAGATAAGACCGACTGTTGAATCACAGTCCAGTGTATTGCAAGTTTGATGAAATACTACGCACTATTACCGTTTGAAGATTTTGGCGTTTCACTTCTAGTTTGTTAGCACTATTGAACTTCTCTGCCAAGTATGAGGGCTGTTTATGTTGCTTTGTCCTCAACTGCACGTGTCTTGAGTCCAGCGTGACCTGATTGTAGATCTTATTGTAGTTAAAGCATTCTTTGAGATTCAAAGGTTTATTCAGAACTTCATTGAAGCTTATCAGGCACTCATATCTGTACATTTTATTAAAATGCACATCTTCATTCCAAGTGTGCATGGTATAGCTGTTATTTTCCAGGCCCCTTTCCTGCTGAAGTATGTACAGTACGTTGAGCTGACAAACAAAACACAAAGGGTAGAGTGATTAAATTGAATGAATAAAACTCCTCAACTAAAAAGCAATGAGATTTGCTATAATAGACAAACACTCCTATATCCCTCTCGAGGAGCAAAACAGCTGCCAAACATTTGCAAACAGTACTCTTTTGCTGCAAGACAAAGCTCGAGTGACAACTATGAACCGCTTTTGAGGTATGGTGTTGGTAAGGTTTGCAGTCTGATTGAAGGCTCTTTTCTGCTGAGCTTGGTGTGAACACAGACTTAATTGAATGATAAGTGCACTAAGAGAGAAGATGAATAATAGCTAACAATACTGACCCTGTGTGTGGTAGTGGCATCTTGGTCTGTGTCCAATGGTTGCTGCCCTTCTCCAAGAGACTTCTATTATTTTTCACTCTGCCAGACGGTCAGATGGCCTGAACACACCAATAAGCTGCAAGACAGTGATACAAGTTAGCAGTCCCATGTGTTTTTGAATGGCTTCAGTTTTGTCAACCTCATTTTGCTGTCCTCAAATAATTTTGCAACTAGCAAGTAGCAACACAGCATTTTTCTAGTTTGAGTGGTTTTATGCCATTTGATTACTAGCTTTTGCTCTTGCCTGAAGAAGGCTTCATTATCCACTATTGATACAGAGCTGACTCCCTTGGAGGAGTGCCTATTGGCAGTGTGCCTGAAGCTGTACAATCACTGCTGGAGCACATCTGTCGTTGTGTTGCCCTTCTGAGGAGGGTTCCCCAGTTTACTGCTGCAGATTAGCAAACTGAGTTATTGTATCCTGTTTAGAAGAGGAAATGGATTTGTTCTGGGGATGAATTTTAATTAACGTTTTTTTATTCAATATGGTTTTGCTCAACATGAACCAAACCTGATGAACAATGAAAAGAAATGGAATTCAGGAAATAACATTGAATTTCTAAATGAATATCTCCATAATTCAATGGAGAACAGGGGAGCGCTTCTCCTCCAATTGCACATGTACTTGTTGATGCCAGCCAGTGAGTATTTGGAAATGTTTGTATGGATTAATACGTGCGAGATACTGTGTGACCTTTATTAATTGCCCCTGCCCTGTATATAAACTAATATCCAGAATCCAAGCTTCTTTCTATCTACAGTTCCAGCCTGACTAGGGCACTAACTTTTGATGAACTCCTCATACTTTCTTTTCAGTAGTGTAGTTAGGAATGGAAAGTTGGCTGGACCCCAACGTCGAGTGGATAGTGATGATTAAATAATTCAAGTTGCTGCCTTTCTTTCTCCCAATCACTTGAATAGACGTAGTTTTAAAACAGAAATGCAACTTAGATGTTTACCCAAATCTGCTCATATTATCCCAATCTTGCTATGACTCTGTTTGCTTTTTTTTGATAGTTGATCTCTTTCAGAGCATGTACTTTAGTGTTGGATTTCCCAACACTGGGTCTGCCAGCTAATTTGCTCCACTTCTCCGTGCTGTTGTGTCTCGCCTGAATGGCAGCAAGATTTGGATGGACCTGGCTAGCAATCGGGAGGACGATATTTTCACCCTTTTTCTATATATCTAAAGTGTTTCTCACCAGTGTTATCTGTGCTTGCAGAACTCTGCACCAATTTCCTTTGCCTTTTCTGTCAATAAGGGTCAGTATGGACTTGACAAGCCAAATGGCCTGCTTTCGCACTGTAGCAGTTCCAAGATTCCACTACACCGAATCAGTATGGTTGGAGACAGGAATAACATTGGTCAGAAAATACTGGCAGGATTAACCTCTCTAACAATAGTTACGCAGCTGGATAGAGCACTAGTAATAAAAATTTTGGAGCTAGGAACAGAAACTAACGTAGTAATTGTCAGGGACTTCAGTCTTCAGATGCAGGCTCGAAGGGCAGAATGGCCTACTCCTGCATCTATTGTCTATTCATAGAACAGACCAATCAACTTGAAGGCGATCTCAAAGTTAAGTTTGTAGAATGAACTTGACTTTGCTTTGGAGCAATATGTGAAACCGATTGGGGATGAAGTTATTTTACGTAGAGTATTGTATAGGGAGGCTGCTTATATTAATAAGTTAGTAGTAAATGGTTGCTGGGAAATGTTGATCATAATGCAATTGAATTCCATATCAAGTTTGAAAGTGCCTTTCCAATCAAATCTTATCAAATAAAATCTTAAACCTAAAGTCAGTAACATAGAATTGTGGGGAGAGCTGGCTAAGTTTGATTGGGTAATTAGACTAAAAGCTACACGAACAGAAAGAAATGATTCAGAGTGATCATGCATAATACAATCCATTGCAGAAACACCTCCATGGTTTACAAAGGAGCTTAAGAATGATATTGGTTTAAAAATAAGCAGTTTGTGATAGTTTGAAAAAAAAAGTAAATCTCAAGATTTGGCTGGGTTTTGGAATAAGCAAAGGGCTACCAGCAATTTGATTAAAAACAGGGAAAAAGTAGAATGAGTTAATGATCTAGAAATTCAAAAACAAAGCTTTGTATTAATAAGAAAAGGAGGAGAATCATTCAAGTAAACAACTCTTCCTTTCGGAGGAAAGAAAGGAGAATTGTGGCAGAATGAGACAATTGCAGAGATGTGTCAGTCATCACAGATGACATTGGTTTACTTATGAGTAATAGCAGGTAATATCTAGAGTATGACAATTAAGGAAATTAAAATCAGCAGGGTTCAAGTACTGGAGAAACTTGAAGGATTACAATCTACCAAATCCCTAGCTCCTAGAGATCCCTTGGTCTGAAAAAAAGATAGCTGCACAGATTACAGATGGTGAATTCTGGATTAGTTGTGCTGGAAGAGCACAGCAGTTCAGGCAGCATCCAAGGAGCAAATTTTGCCCAAAACGTCGATTTTGCTGCTCCTTGGATGCTGCCTGAACTGCTGTGCTCTTCCAGCACCATTAATCCAGAATCTGGTTTCCAGCATCTGCAGTCATTGTTTTCACTAGATTGCAGTTAGTGACAGCTCTGATTTTTCAAAATTCCCTAAATTCTGGAATGGATCCAATAGATTGGCAGTAGACAAAGTAACTCCATTATTGAAGAAGGAAGGGAAAGAACAAACAGGAAGCTGTAGGCCAGTTAGCATGGTTATGGCAAAGTTCGGAAATCTATGAGAGGAAGTCTTACAATACACAGAGAATCATTAAATGGTCAGACTGTCAGCATGGTTTTATGAAAAAGAAATCATGTTTAATAAAATTGACAGATTATTTGAGGATATATTGCTAATATCATTGATAAAGAGGAACCAACAAATATGGGTGTATTTAAACTTTGAAAAGGCATTCCGTAATGTGCCTTGGAAAAGGTAGTTGCACAAGATGAGCGTCCATGGAGTTAGGTGTGATACAAAAGCATAGATGGAGCATTGGTTCGTAGGAAGCAGAGTGGGCAGAAATGGGACATTTTCAAGTTGTGAAGCTATAACTGTTGAGGTGTCATGAAGATCAGTGTTGAGGTCTCCATTATTTGCAATTTTAATAGTTTAAATGAAGGGACAGGCAATGCTATGTCAACGTTTGCTAGTTTTGAGTGCAAATTGTGAGGAGAGCACTGGCTGTAAAGAGGTGCAGGCAGATTCGGTGCGTAGCAAAAAGACAGCAGATGAGTATGTTGTGATATGACATAGATGTACCTTTCAAGCAAGTGTATCGTAAGCTTCTGTCAGTCATTATCATCTCAACGTATCAAGTGCAGTGTTTAGTCCAGTGGCGCTCAACTTAGCCTAGAACAGCTGCTTGTGGATGTCAGATATGTAAATACAGCCTCCCAGTTAACATTGTAGCATTCTATTCAACTAAAGAACCCATATTATTGTGTGCCTGGTATGGCGATGTGAATAGAAGAATGTAATGTGGAGGCAGCATGGTTTTTGAAGGTTTGACAAAAATATCAAACTATGACCCTGTCTCAGAACAATTGGGGTAGCTGCAAGGTACTAACTCAGAAAGTTAGTGATTCCACAGAACTGCAGCAATACTACACTGTACCAAAATTTGGAATATTGCACCTCTGGAGTCGGCAGGTCCAAATAAGATTGTACAAATTCAAAATAACTTCATTACTGCAGCACAGACTTTGGAAAACAGAGGAGAACCACCTATACAACGAATTTGAGAAGAACGGATACTCCAAAAATACAGTCCCCAGATTCCTCAAGAACAAACCACGACAAGCAGACCAAACACAGCCAGAAACCCGAACCACCTTACCATACATCAAAGAAGTTTCAGAAATGACAGCCAGACTACTAAGACCCCTCGGAATCCCAGTAGCACACGAACCCACGAACACTCTCAAACAAAAACTACCAAACTGAAAAGACCCAGTACAACCCATGGACAAAACCAACGTCATCTACAAAACTCCATGCAAGGACTGCCACAAACACTACGTAGGACAAACAGGAAAAAGTTAGCCACCAGGATACACGAATGCCAGCTAGCCACAAAAAGACACGACCCTCTCTCCCTCGTAGCCCTACACACGGATGAAAAAAACTACCAATTCGACTGGGACAACACATCTATCCTGGGACAGGCTAAGCAAAGACATGCCAGAGAATTCCGAGAAGCCTGGCACTCCAACCACAACGCCATAAACAAACACATTGATCGAGATACCATCTATCAACCCCTCCGAAAACTAACAGGAAATGACATCACCACAAACCCCAGGAACCCCATCCAGGGCAAACATATAAATAGAAAGCAGGAGACAACAGCTTCGCTTCACTTGGAGATCACCACTGATGATGTTACCTAGCCAGGTAATGAAATGTCTGGATATCAAACCTACAGCTCAGTGAGCAAACCTACACCCTAAACTTCATTACTTTACATCTTTCTACTGTGAAGTTGATTCAGGAGCATGGTTTGTCTAGGTAACTTGGAAGCAGAACTCTATTGCATAAGAGATTTCTTTGCTGTTAAGAAGTTTGGAGGAAATGAAATGCTGCACACTGGCTGAGGGAAGAATAAAAGTCTGTCCCGTAATGATCCGAACAAAAGAGCTACTTTCACTGTTTAATTTTTTTTCCCGAAACCTCAGGTTTCTTGTCATGCCTGAGTCAGTACTTTCTTATAGAGTCATAGCGATGTACAGCAGGGAAACAGACCCTCTGGTCCAACCTGTCCATGCCGACCAGATAGTCCAACCCAATCTAGTCCCACCTGCCAGCACCTGGCCCACATCCCTCCAAATCCTTCGTATTCATGGATGTAGGTTTGCTCACTGAGGTGGAAGGTTGATATCCAGATGTTTCGTCACCCTACTAGGTAACCTCTTCAATGGGCCTCTAGGCGAATCACTGTTGATAAATTCCTGCTTTCTATTTATATGTTTAGGTTTCTTTGGGTAAGAAACCCAAACACATAAACAGAAAGCAGGAATTTATCAACAGTGCTTCGCCCAGAGGCCCACCGAAGATGTTACCCAGTAGGGTGATGAAACATCTGGAAATGAACTTTCCAGCTCAGCGAGCAAACCTACATCCAGAACCTCAGCCTGAGCTACAAATTTTCTCAAAACTCATCTTCCTATTCATATACCCATCCAGATGTCTTTTAAATGTACCAGCCTCCACCACTTTCTCTGGCAACTCATTCCATACAAGTACCACACTCTCTGCATGAAAAGGTTGCTCCTTAGGTCACTTTTATATCTTTCCCCCCTCACCCTCTAGTTCTAGACTCTCCCACCTCATGGAAACGGCTTTGTCTATTTATCCTATTCACGTCCCTCATGATTTTATAAACCCCTATAAGGTCATCTCTCAGCCTCTGATGCTTCATCGAAAACAGCCCCAGCCTTTTCAGCCCCTCCCTATAGCTCAAATCCTCCAACCCTGGCAATATCCTTATAAATCTTTTCTGAACCCTTTCAAGTTTCACAACATCTTTCCGATAGGAAGGAGACCAGAATTGCTTATTAACTATGCTTACATCCAAATCATTTATATAAATGATTTGGATGTGAGCATAGTTAATAAGCAATTCTTGTGGCACTCCACAGATCCTTGTGGCACTCCACTGGTCACAGGCCTCCAGCCTGAAAAACAACCAGGTAAAAACAATGACTGCAGATGCTGGAAACCAGAGTCTCGATTAGAGTGGTGCTGGAGAAGCACAGCAGTTCAGGCAGCATCCAAGGCGCAGTAAAATCGACGTTTTGGGCAAAAGCTCTTCATCAGGAATACAGGTAGAGAGCCTGAAGGGTGGAGAGATAAGTGAGAGGAGGGAGGGGGTGGGGAGAAAGTAGCATAGAGTACAATAGGTGAGTGGGGGAGGGGATGAAGGTGATAGGTTGGGGGGGTGGGGGGGAGGGTGGAGTGGATAGGTGGAAAAGAAGATAGACAGGTAGGACAAGTCATGGGGAAATGGTTGGGAGTTGCAGTGGGAGAGGGACTCCCTGAGATTCTTGTAGAGAGAGGAGGAAAACTTCTTCAAGGCAGGTATCCTTGCAAGAGGATTCGCTGTAGGGTTAAAATCAACTAGGTAAAAACAATGACTGCAGATGCTGGAATCCAGAGTCTAAATTTGAATGTTGCTCAACCCTCCACCACCACTTTTGAGCCAGTTCTGTAACCAAATGGCTAGTTCTCCCTATATTCCATGAGATCAAACCTTGCTAACCAGTCTTCAAATGGGGAACCTTGTCGAACGCTTCAGTAAGTACAACTTCTGTCAGTGTAGAACAAAGCCCAGTGAGTTCAACAGCACCACCTATCACAACAACCTATGTTTAACTAAAGCAGTGGCTGCTTAAGGTAATTGTTATTGGAACCAAACAGCCTCAGTAGTTGTTCCTGTTTCGCATTGGTCAAAGTAATCCTGCTTTAAAAACCAAAAGGCGGTCATAATTTCCAGCATTTTATTGGAAAGCATCAGATCCAAGTGTGCTTCATTCTGATACGTATGTTCTGATATATGCAGAGGTGTATCTACTCAATGTCAATATTTAAGAACCAGGTCAATGTGCTATAAAGAACAATATTGCTAAAGATTGAAGATTTCAGGTTTGTTGGGGTGATTTTGTTTTGAAAAATTGGATGAAATATGGTCCACATTCAAAAATGTTTTAGTATGTTATCCAGCATTTATGTCCTTTAGCATTAACCAATGGATACTACTGATTAATTCATAAATAGATGCGACACCAGAGGCATTATTATGCTTTCACTGGGCAAAGCTGCACCATATCAAGTTTATGATCCCAGTAGATTATCCTAAGGGTTAAACTATGGCACTAATTATAAAGTGGATACAAGGGCAAAGCCATTCTGTTACATGGATGGAGTCTATAAGCAGTGCATTATTTGTCCATCAAGTTAGTTGATCCAGGCAAACGCATTTTGCAATGCCTTAGGGTGTGGTCTCCTATATGCACCCTGAAACTGCCTAGCTTGTGATATTCTACATTAGGCTTGTGCCATTAAAGGATATTGGATTGACAAACAAACTGCTGATACTTTTCAGATCTTGGAAATGTATTTCTTTGTATAGTGTATCTAGGCATGACATTACTTGTTTTTCTTCCATGTAAGTAATTTGTAGGTAAACATGTAGGTAAACCTTGAATTTAGCCAAAAAGAGGTGTTGTGATATGATCTACTTGTTCCTTGAAGGGGGTATCTTAACATGTTAGCAGTCATTACCACTTCTGTAGAATGTGACGTTTGAGTCCCACGACTCTGGACTTTTGTTTACAACTGCAACTTGTGTACGTACAGTCACCCAATAAATTTTTATTGTATCAATCCTTGTGCTATTGTAAAGTTCAGGAGTAAATTAGAAGAGTATTTAAGACAATAAAATGGAGAAGTGAGAGTTTGTTCACTTTTTCACACAGAAGGTAGTACGACTTTGGAATGAGCTGCCAGAGGAAGTGGTGAAGGCTGGTACAATTGCAACATTTAAAGAGGCATTTGGATGGGTATATGAATAGGAAGGGCTTGGAGGGATATGGGCCGAGTACAGGTGACTAAATTGGGTTGGGATATTTGGTCGTCATGGATGGGTTGGACCGAAGGGTCTGTTTCCATGCTGTA
This sequence comes from Chiloscyllium punctatum, assembly GCF_047496795.1. Lineage (NCBI taxonomy): Eukaryota > Metazoa > Chordata > Chondrichthyes > Orectolobiformes > Hemiscylliidae > Chiloscyllium > Chiloscyllium punctatum. Next base: position 46,854,103 of record NC_092775.1, on the reverse strand, counting down.
CATCTCTACAACTCTAATTGCAAAGCAGAATATAAGTCAAAACTAAATGTTGATCTTTTATTTGTCCAAAAAACATAAAGCAAACATGAAGGTACAGCAAGCTGTTGGGAAGGTGAACAGCATGTTGGCCTTCAGACATTCAAATCGACATTGTTGAAGAATTTGGTGCAAACAACCAAAATATTGGTGCTGTTTTGGACTCCTTGATCTTGTCCCACTAGTGACCTGATGAGGGAGCAGTGCTTTGAAAGCTTGTACTTCCAAATAAACCTGTTGGATTATAATCTGATGTTGAATTATTTTTGACTGAGATAAGGGCAACCTTCTCACTCAAAGCATTAGGAATTTTTGGCATTGATGGCTGAGGATACTCCAATGTTTTAATATATTAAAGACTGTGATGACAGATCCTTGGTCTCGAGACTAGGCGTATGTAGATCAGATTGGTACGTAAAGTTCAACAATTTTAGAAGCTGAATATTGTCCTTCATCTGATCCTTGTTCACGTTTTGTAAGGTTTGCTCTCAGCAGAGCTCACATATTTTCTCTGTTGAAACCCACCATTAACATTTACTTTATCTCTTGATTGTTCATCTGGTATGATGAGCACTCCCATTGTCTATTGCTCTGAGCACCCTCACTATCTGTTCCTTCACCTTTGTCAACAATTTAAAAATTTTCATTTTCCATCGCCTTCATTTCCAAAAAGTTGTCTTGGAACTCTCAACTTTAATTCTGTTCCTCAATCCACAGGTTCTGCCAAACCACAGAATTTTACCAGAATTTTCTTTTGTTATCTTGTTTGATTTTCAAATTTCCAGCATCCACAGTACTTTGTTTTTACCTAAATGTGTATAAGGAGATTTTGGACAGATGTGTTAAGGAGAACTGAACTAGCAAGTGTCCGTGTGTAATGTCAAGGTTAACTCCTTTTCTAAACGACCTGATACACTATATTCAAACAGAATAAACCAGTAACAAAAGCATATGGGCACACTTAGAAACACTGTTAGCTGGGCAAAGGGGCCAGGATTGTTGAATGGCAAATAGGCTGACATTTAGACACGTGAATGACTTGACTGTAATCTGTTCTTTTTATGTTCTTTGGCTTTCCCATGTGTTTAACTTCTGTCTGAAACATTTCATTATTTGCCACTATTTTTTTAATGTGTGCCAGCTTGGATTCATTGTTAGCAAAATTGCACCCTAAGCAGAAGATTAAAAGTCTATGACGCCACTCCAGGCCTTGAGCATGTTATCTAGAGTGGTATTTCAGGATCGTGCTGAAGGGTCGATCCATTATTGGAAGGTACACCTTCGAAGGGAAATACTGTTCTGCTTATTGAGATGGATGTTTCTCTCCTTGCACTATCTAAAGGGGAGTAAGGCAGTTACTCAAGTGTGTCTGAACAATCTTCAGAAAACACCAAAAATAAATTAACCTATTGATCAATTTTTGCTACATTTGTGATAATACCTGCTCTTTAAATTAAAGTCATGGTTTCAGATTTTTCACTGGCCAGTCATTACTGCAGCATAGTTTGGAGTTGTGCATCGGAACCCTGCAGAATTCCAGTTGGCATATTCTGAACGAATTGTTTGGGAAATTGAATTCTTCACTCTGTAGTTTGTCTGTACCTCTGAAAGTATCCATTTTAAATTGAATTTTAAGTGAATTAAAACAGTTATTCTGGAAAAATTGACTATATATTCTAACTTATGAGTAACTATTTAAACTGATGCCATACTTAACTCCAGCGGTCTCAAGTACACCTCTCTAGTTGTCTTTTGACCACCTTCAGAGCCGAACTGACTTTCCCCTCAACCCACTGGATACAGTTTCTTTCACAACCCAATCCACACTAATGCATCATTTATTTGTACTCTGGCACCTTTTTTTTCTACATGGCATCCAACCTAACTGGGCACCTTACTACCCCATCCCATAACCATAAATCTGACATCATGCCTTGGCACCTTTCCCCCTCTCCTGCTGGTACCAAACTAAATTGTCAACTTTCCCTACATATCTAGCAGCCTACCCTCTTCCCATCTGCTATCCCTCAACTGCCACCCTAGTTATCTGACACCTTAAAGTCCCTTGCCCATAGGGGAGTCAATGGCTTAGTGGTATTATAAATGGGTTATTAATCCAGAAATCCAGGTAGTGTCCTGGGGATCTGGGTTTGAATCTCACTATGACAGATGGTTGAATTTGCATTCAATAAAAATCTGGAATGAAGAGTCTACTGATAACCATGAATCTATTGTCAATTGTCGGAAAAATCCATTTGGTTCACAATATCTTTAACCTGGGCTGGCCGACATGTGACTCCAGACCCATTGCAATGTGGTTGATTTGGGCTGGGCAACAAATGCTGGCCTAGCTCGAGAGGCCACATTCCTTGAATGAATATACGAAAAAGAATTCGATCCTTTAACCTCCCAATGCCTAACATTATACTTCCCTTTTGTAGCTGTTAGTATCTTTACATTTCAGAAAATAGTAACTAACTGCTGTGAAATTGGGTTATGATTTACCTCCTTATGGTGCTTCTCAAGAACTGTCCGAATGAAAGTACAGTTCTGCGTTTTTGAGGAGCCCCTAACCGGAATCTCTTCTCGCAAATGTGGAGCTCCCTTATTCCTTTCCAAAACAAAAAATGAAGGGCCAGAGTAGCAATTTACACAAAGATCCACCCCATGATGGTATATGAAGCAGTGTAAAATGCTGATTTCAACAGTGCAGATTGCTGTTGAGTTGAGAGTTGTAATGGTGTTGTATGAGACTTGGCTTGTTTGGTTTGTAATGGAAACAACTTTTTGTCATCAAATTTCATACCATCAGAGGAATAAATCTTGTCGTAGGGAATGTCTTCTCCATAATTCCTGAACTGTGCTAAATGAGATCATGATGTGTGACTTACTTCTCCCTGGTCTTTAGTAATGGCTAAACGATTGGAAATACAAGGTTCTGGTTACGTAGTATTCCAAAGGTAGTATAAAACTTGGCACCAGAAATTAATATGAAAACAGTTGCATGCAGAAATGCATTAATAAGTTTGGTGTTCATTCAGTTAGAAAATTAGAGAAGGCGTGTAGAAAAGCTAAGAAGAAAAATCACTGACAAAGTTGCTTTTTCTTGAGAATCCAGGACCAGAGGCAGAGGTTACCCAGTTAGAACAGAAAATGAGGAGGAATTTCTTCTCCCAGACAGTAGTGAATCTGTAGACCACTTGACTGCTGAGGGTGGTCAAGGCTAGGTTGTTAAGTATGTTTAAAGCTGATACAGATTGATTTCTAACCAGTGAGGGAATCTAGGGTTAGGGGGAAACACAGGAAAGTGGTCTTGAGAATTATCAGATCAGCCATGATCTCATTGAATAGTCCCAAATGGTCTATTTCTGCTGTGTCCGTGTTCTGAGTAGGGCACTGTAATGTAGAGTCAGAATGCCAACAGAAATGGGGAATCTAGAGTTCAACTACTCACTCTTCCCACTGAAGCTGAGATGGCATCATCAGTGGTTGGAGCTGAAAGTAGCCTCCAACATTAACCCTTTAGGAGGCTTACACAAGATATGGTGCTGCCTAAACAACAAACTGTGTCCAGTTCCTCTCTTATTTTAGTTCTGGCATTAACTAATTTTTTTTGTTCAAATGCAAATTCATTCAAATGAAGGAAATGGGAAATTGATTGATTTATGTATTGGCATTAGATTGTGTGTGAAATCGGTTTTTGACATTTACCTTCATTTATCTTTGCCGGTAATGTGGCACAGTGGTTAGCACTGCTGCCTCACAGCGCCAGAGACCCGGGTTCAATTCCTGCCTCAGGCAACTGTCTGTGTGAAGTTTGCACATTCTCCCCGTGTCTGCGTGGGTTTCCTCCGGATGCTCCAGTTTCCTCCCACAGACCAAAGATGTGCAGGTTAGGTGAATGGGCCATGCTAAATTGCCCGTAGTGTTAGGTGAAGGGGTAAACGTAGGGGAATGGGTCTGGGCGGGTTGCTCTTCGGAGGGTCGGTGTGGACTTGTTGGGCCGATGGGCCTGTTTCCACACTGTAAGTAATCTAATCTAAACTAATTAAATACTTAAGACTTTTCACGTTAATATTTCTTGGACTTATTTTCAAGCAGTTTTTACATTTTTTAAAACTTTTTTCTGCATATCTGGTAAATGTGAGGAAGGTTAATGCCATGGAATATAGCTGTTCCCACTTAGGTAGTTTGAGATCTGCATTCCTTGGTTTAGGAAAGCATAGATAAGTATCCAAATGATTTGTTAAATCGATCCATCGAGTTTCTCTTATTTAAATGTAAAATGGCCAGATCTTTGGTGAAATTAGTCCCCCAATTTGTTACAGTTTCACATGGGATGCCACAATAGTTGAACTTACTCCCATTTTCCTACCCATAGCGACCTTCTCTTGTGGATTCTCTCTACCAGACCTGACATAGTTGTGCTTTGTAAAGGAGCCAATTTAGCTAGGTTTTCTTGTATTAATAAAGAGTGAGTTTATTACTTAGTCAGCAGGAGAAAAATTAGTAACACGAAACAAATATTCACAGATTGGAAATAGGAGGTGAGTTCAAGAAAGTTAAAAGTAAAAAAATCTTATTCAGATCAATCTCTGATCTGGACATAAGAATGGATAAGGTGACTTTGCGGTCATTATAACATTGACATTGGCAGTTGAATAGAATTTATTTTTGCAATCTTTTCATTTTGTAAGCTGATGGAAGTTCCGTTGTTTTGTATTTTTCTAAACACGCTGATGCAGGTATGCATGAGTGTTCAGTCTCACCAGTTCACTCCTCCAGTATAGTTGAACCTGGCTTTTTTGCATCTGTCCGTGGGTATTCTTCAAAGGGAAAAAGGCAATGTGTCTGCAGTTTCTGCAGGTCTCATTGGTGCCATGTACAATTGCAACAACACTTTATCTACTTTTTATATTCCATTCCTTGATCAATAAATAACAAAATTCCAGTTGCAGCCTTCATTCTCTGCTGTACCTACAGCTAAGTTGCCTTTTTAGTCATTATGACCAAAATGGACATCCATGTTAAAGTCCATCTCCTATATTTGGCTTGTTCACTTAACCTATCCATAATCTGTTTCTAAAAATCCTATTAATTATTAAAGCGGAGAATCAACAGAGCAAAATCTTAACTCTCTTTGGAAGTTGCACTATAACTCTGAGTTATCCTTTGAGCAGCTGAGCCATACAATCCTTCTAAGTCTTCAGATCCAGTCTTTGGTCTATGCTTAGTCAGAGCTGTACGTTTGAAAATGGGAAAATGACAGTGAGAAAATTGCTCTAGATTCTTGCTGTGTTTGTTACCCACTAACCCCAAGTAGAAGTGAATTGCTGCTGACAGAATCAGGCTCTACTGCCATTGCCCATCATAAGGATAGGCTGAAAGCTCTTGTGATTGAAACTCTGATGAAGGTTTGCAAACCCTGTAGATCAGTAAATCTGCAAGACACCAGCACTTCCAGAAGAAGTGGGAGAAAATGGGCAAACACTTCATTCAATTTTATTAGAATTTTATTCTAATTTACAAACAAATATTATTACTCTTCCTTAAAGTTAAGTCTAGTTCCATTTGCTGGTATAAAACATATACATCAAGGGATGCCAAAGGTTACTGTTAAGACTGATGCTCTTCTCATGGTCTATTCTGTATGATATTCCATTTCAACTTTCCGGTGAAGACACTTTCAGAGTATTGTACGATTCTTGTTACCCTTCTATAGGAAGGATGTTGTTAAACTTAAGAGGGTGCAGAAAAGATTCACAAGGATGTCGTTGGGATGTGAGAGGCTGAAAAGGCTGGGGCTTTTTTCCCCCTGGAGCATCAGAGGCTGAGGGGTGATCTTTAGAGAGGTTTATAAAATTATGAGAGACGTGGATTGGGTCATTAGCTAAGGCCTTTTTCTGAGGTAGGGAAGTCCAAAACTAGACTAGGGCAGCATGGTGCCTCAGTGGTTAGCACTGCTGCCTCACAGCGCCAGGGTCCCAGGTTCAATTCCAGCCTCGGGTGACTGTCTGTGTGGAGTTTGCACGTTCTCCCCATTTCTGCGTGGGTTTCCTCTGGGTGCTCTGATTTCCTCCCACAGTCCAAAGATGTGCAGGTCAGGTGAATTGACCATGCTAAATTGCTCATAGTGTTAGGTGCATTAGTCAAAGGGAAATGGGTCTGGGTGGGTTACTGTTTGGAGGGTTGGTGTGGACTGGTTGGGCCGAAAGGCCTGTTTCCTTACTGTAGGGAATCCTAATCTAATCTAAATGGCATAGATTTAAAGTGAAAGGGTGAGGTGCTGGAGGCTGGTACCATTGCAACATTTAAAAGGCATCTGGATGGGTATATGAATCCAGAGTTTAGAGGGATATGGGCGAAATGCTGGTAAATGGGACTAGAGTACTGGAGAATCTGAGCGATACTGGAGAATCTTGACGAGTTGGACTGAAGAGTCTGTTTCCATGCTGTACATCTCTACGACTCGATGAACTTCAGTGGCCTAGGCCTTTTTTTCATCCTTAGAAGCAGTGAATCAAATGCATTTACTTGGGTTAAGTGATTCCTGAAAGAAATTGCTCCTTGAAACAGTAAGAATTTACCACAATATTTTCATTGCTGCCAGAATCAGAACACTGTCTCCCAAATGCAGTTCATCATCATCTTATCAATTTCAGTTGTTTGTGGAATTGGCAAAAAGAAATGACCAATTCTGTATGGAACAGATGCTCTTCAATAAATACAGAAATTGCAGGAAAAGCTCAGCTGGTCTGGCAGCATCTGTGGAGAGAAATCAGAGTTAACATTTTCAGTCAAGTGACCCTTCCTCAACGCAGTTGATCTGAAAAGTTAACTCTGATTTCTCTTTACAGGTGCTGCTAGACCTGCTGAGCTTTTCTGGCAATTTCTGTTTTTGTTTCTGATTTGCAGCATCCACAGTTCTTCCTGTTTCTCTTCAGTAAATAGTTGTGCAGAATTTAAAGTGTTATTCTTTTTCAGTGAACCAACAGGGTTTTATAGCACTTAAGAAGGTGCCATTCACAAAATTTACAATTTACACCATTGTACTATTTTGCCGTACTGCTGTTTCTAGCTAATATACAACAAACCATGTTTTAGATTACTTAAGATGTTACATCTTGACTTAGGCTATTATTAGACTGTGAAGTCATCAATTTCACTTCTCTAAATGGGAGTCTGTATGACCAAAATCAAGTGTCCCTCATCTACTGCTAATAGATATTTATAAATTTTGAGAACTACAGCCAAAACTCCAAAATGGAAGGTATTAATTACAATTAGAATGTGACGAATCATTTTCATTTACTTCATGCATTAATTCCAATAGTTCCGTTTAGAAAATTCCCATATTGCTTTGCGAACTTTGTAGTCTCTTAAAATATCATTAGCTGTGTCATCATCACTATCCATTGTTTTACTGGTTGCTTTTTTTAACCTTTTATGATTGAGTTTGCCTTTTAAAGAGCTTTTAGTTAAGATATGTTAAAAGGGTGTGTTTTATTTGTTTTCAGAATGTGGTTTTCACAATGAAGGCCAACATTTATTGCTCATCATTCATTGCCCTTAAGAATGTAGTGGTTAACATTAAAGCAACAATGCTGCGTCTGGTAGTTGCTGCAACGATCTGAAGGACCTGAATTAACATGCACAATTTGAAGTAACAAGATCACTTTTGCTCTACATTAATCAGTTGCCAAAATCTGTATTAGCCTCTGTGCATCCTTCAAACCAATTTCACACAAACAGGTTACAAGGTTTTTTTTAAAAGAAAAACACATCACTTTTTTTTGTATTTTCTCAATTTGTGCTTAGAAAGAGATTGAATATGCAGACCAGGTATTACATTAAATTTTCATAAGATTTATATACTTGTGCTGTACATTCCTTCATGTAGAGAAATGGCATTGGTGTGGGTGAGGTAATCACAAATTTAATGGTAGTTTTTAGATGAACAAGGCCAAGATGGGTTATTACATTTCTTTATCTTGTCATAGAATGTGTTCCTTGTTATTGCCTGTGATCAGTATTTTACATACGTGAGGTATGTTTTCTTCTGCTCCGAGAATGAGTTTTCAAATAAATAGAGCCTGCACAAGCTTTTTGCAAGAATTAAAGTAAAAAATATTTATTCTTACCCTACCTCATTCCAAAATGATGCAACCTTTTCTGCTTGTCTCCCTCTCCCACTGCTCATAAACACTTAGGTAGAAGTAAAAATTATTACAGCTTATAATTGTCTTTCTCTTTCATGGAAGGCCTACAGTTCTTTGGATGAAGTTCATACTTTGATTGATTGAAATCAAGGTCTCTGTAAGCTGTATGGTTTCTTGTGTTCAGTTGGCTGGACTGCTGGTTTGTGATGCAGCATAACTCAATCGATTTCAATTCCCACACTGACTGCGTTAGTATAGAAGGACTCTCCTTCTCAAGCTCTGCCCTCACCTGGGGTGTGGTTCACTCACTGCTGGTTATCTCTTTCTTTCTTTCTTCTTTTCTTCTCTCTCTCTCTCCTTTCTTTCTCTCCTTCTTTCTCTCTTTCTTTCTCTCTTTCTCTCCTTTCTTTCTTTCTTCCTTTCTTTCTTTCTTTCTTTCTTTCTTTCTTTCTTTTTTTTCTTTTTCTCTTTCTTTTTTCTTTCTTTCTCTCCTTTCTTTCTTTCTCTCCTTTCTTTCTTTCTCTCCTTTCTTTCTTTCTCTCTTTCTTTCTTTCTTTCTTTTTTTCTTTCTTTTTCTCTTTCTTTTTTCTTTCTTTCTCTCCTTTCTTTCTTTCTCTCCTTTCTTTCTCTCCTTTCTTTCTTTCTGTCTTTCTGTCTTTCTGTCTTTCTTTCTTTCTCTCTTTCTCTCTTTCTTTCTTTCTTTCTTTCTTTCTTTCTTTCTCTCTTTCTCTCTTTCTCTCTTTCTCTCCTTTCTTTCTTTCTCTCCTTTCTTTCTTTCTCTCCTTTCTTTCTCTCCTTTCTTTCTTTCTCTCCTTTCTTTCTTTCTCTCCTTTCTGTCTTTCTCTCCTTTCTGTCTTTCTCTCCTTTCTGTCTTTCTCTCCTTTCTGTCTTTCTCTCCTTTCTGTCTTTCTCTCCTTTCTGTCTTTCTCTCCTTTCTGTCTTTCTCTCCTTTCTGTCTTTCTCTCCTTTCTGTCTTTCTCTCCTTCTGTCTTTCTCTCCTTCTGTCTTTCTCTCCTTCTGTCTTTCTCTCCTTCTGTCTTTCTCTCAGAGAGCAGCTTTGTTGGTTATCCAGCACCATGGCATCTTTACCTCTTTACCTTTTTCAGTCACATTTCCAGACCAGTTCTCAGGCGAACTCAGAGTTAGAACTGACTGGGGTGAATTCTTCTGTGTTAGGATTTTCCACGTTCATGGTGTTATTTGTGTATAACCTTGACTGCTTGGATAACTTGCAGCAAGATTGGTGTTTTATATGGAACTCTTCCTGCAAACTCTGCCTGATTTACATAAAGTAACAAAATGACTTCGTTATTATATGGCTTTTACAAATTCAAACAAAGGGTAGTGTGTTGATTTACATATTGATCTCTTGTTTAATACCTTGAGAGTTTGAAGCAGCTATGGTATTTCAATGAGGGACTATTGTAGTACATGGAAGATTGAATTTGTATTTGCCATATATATTGAATTTTGTTCCCTTTTGTTAGGATGAAAATGGAGAGATTGCTTTGCTTAAAGAATGCTCAATACAAAATAATTTCCAAATTCCCAACAGAAAATGTGAACTCTCCAGGTCAGTCTCGATATACTTTGTTAGTTGGGTATTCACATGAACTTAGCACTGCCAGAAACTCAGAATGCTAAAGATCATGATTTACCACAGTTATTATAGTAGTTTGTCCAATTTTAAAATGATTAGTTGAAGGTTCACAATACACTGGGATATGGCAATATGAACATGTCAAGGAGAACAAGCTTGCACTTGTCAGGTTGGAGAAAGTGAAAAGTGCAGATGCTGAAGATCTGAGTCGAGAATGTGGCACTGGAAAAGCACAGCAGGTCAGGTAGCATCCGAGAAGCAGGAGAGTCAATGTTTCGGGCATGAGCCCTTCATCCGGAATGAAGTGCTTATGCCCAAAATGTCTACTTGCCTGTTCCTCCAGCACTACACTGTTTGACTCTTGCACTTTTTTTTTTAGATTAGATTCCCTACAGTATGGAAACAGGCCCTTTGGCCCAACAAGTCCATACCGACCCTCTGAAGAGTAACCCACCCAGATCCATTCCCCTGTCCTATATTTACCCCTGACTAATGCACCTAACCCTCTGGACAATTTAGCATGGTCGATTCACGCAGACACTGGGAGAATGTCTGTGTGGAGTTTGCACAATCACCCGAGATGGAAATTGAACCTGGGTCCCTGCCGTTGTGAGACAGCAATGCTAACCACTGAGCCACTGTGCCGCTCATTTACAATTGGCACATAAGGCAGCAGTGGGGTTCGAACCCAAGCTTCCGTGGAGGCTGGAACATTAATCCAATGGCTAAGACCACTTGGTCACTTGTGTCTCACATTTCCATTTCTTCAGAAGTGTTCACAGATTTTCAGTGACAGTGCATTACCAGGTATAAGTGAGAATGTGTAGAAGATGGGACAACATAGCTAGCACCGTTTTCTTGTTGTTCATTCCCAGCAAGGTGCCACAAACAGCAACTAAGATGAGTGACCAGTAAATCTGTTTTGGTGTTGATTTAAAGAAAGTAATATTATATGGGTGCTGGGAAGTCCTGACGCTTTTTTTTTTGCATTTTTGATGTCTAACATGGAGTAAACCATTCAACCTCTTATTTTAATAATAATCTGTCATTATAGATCAAGGCCATTGACCTGCATGGATGCAATTTTCCTCATGTTAACAAGAACATTAGGAATGGGATGACATCAACCTGAAGCTTTGAATTAACTTGCATTGTAGAGCAGCTTTAGTCAGCAATACAATTGTCAGTATAAGTTGTCTATTCAAGTCGTATGCATAGAGCTTGAACACAAAATGATTGGAGCCAACCAGGTTGATAATTTTTAAGAATTTGAAAACAGTTTATGTTGCATGCCACTATTAGGTTAAATTTAATACACACAATCTGTAACCCAATTGTCGATTTTGTGGTTCTGTGAATTTGCATATTGCTTTGTTGTCCAGTAGAGTGAGTAAGTTGTGGCCAGTTTGTTCAGTTGTGCCCGTCAGATGTTTAAGAATGTTCGATTCACTGCTAACTTAAACACATCATTCAAGCTGATATTTTAGTGTTGTAGTGGATGAGTGTTCCATTTTAAAAAGGCTCTATTTTGAATTTGAGCCTGGGTCCGTTCTGCTCAAGTGCATCCCATGCCACTTATTTATCACAGTTAGGGGAGTTCTGTTCTAACTGATGGACTTCCCTTAAGTTCGAGAGGCTGCAGAGCACCTAACTGAGTCAATTTACTAAATTATTGTTGATTATATCTTAGCCTATATTAATGGTTACAAATCTACCGCGGTCTGTAAAAAAAAAACTGTTGTTTTAAATATTTCATTAATTATTAATTCAAAGAATTTGTCGATAAGACAATTAAAAAAAAAAGCTGCCAAATTTAAAAAGTGACCCAGTCTAACCAGGAATTAGTAGTGACATAAGCATTGTTGCTGTTCAATCAGAAGGTGGTGGTACATACGTTGCACTGCAGTTTATTCAGAAAGTAATAATTCCTTTCCAGTTCTTTTCCTCCTTCCAGAAATTAGAGCATCGTACATATATTATGTGTTGCTTTGAAGAAACATGTCACAAGGATAACATTATCATTAAATTTAACCATGTGCAGTTTGAAATTTCTTGTGATTCTGCAAATAAATAAGACTTGAATCAGCCAGAGCCCAAGCAGCTCATCTCATAGATGTTAAAGAAGCATTCTGGAATCCTACATCTCTTAAAACCATCAGATCTTGCTCTGTCCATCACTGGGTTTCTGCATTTGTTGACGATAATCATTTGGAGTTGTGGTACTTCCTGTAGTTGTGTACTTGGATTTTAAAGAAAAGATTTCTGATTGCAGTAATTTCCATTGCAGTATGAGCACTGTCTTTTGGAAGTTAGTAATCAGTATCTGTTCTTGCAGAGTATAACCCACTGGAATGTTTTAGAATTTTAAATGAACTTTTAAAGTGATACGGTGATATTTTGTTTAATTTGCATTAAAATATCCAGCAGTGATTAAGAAATTCAGCTTGCAAATCATAAACCAAATGAGTTATGCAAGAAGTTTGATGCACGAATTGCATCCACAATTAATTCAGTATTTATTGAAAGTTTGATTTCAAAATAATGAAAATTAATTGTTGATCATTCACATGTTGAAGTTGATTTTTCTGCTGTAACTACAGTACTGTTATTTCTAGTATCCTTTTTGTAGGAATTCCGAAGTGGATTGAGAAGAAGCCTCCATACCCTAAGTCTGAAGAGAAAAAGAATAGTTTGGGGTTGGTATCCAGTCCATGCAGATTTACTCAGAGCAACAGTAGGGGGCTGTAGCACCCTTATGTTTCAAAAGAGAAAGCATTGCCATTTCCAGTTGCTAGGGACCTCTGACTGCTAGTTGTACAGTGTAAATTAACCTTGTATATCCTCTTCTCTAACCATGGTTTGAATGATTTTTACCTTTAATAATCTCCATGTTACATGTTTGGCAATGAGGCAAGGTTTTCAAGTTCTTTGTTGCAGTCTCTGAGCATCTTCTTAGAAATAAAAATCAGCATGTTCTTTTTGTTTTGTACATTTGAACAAAACCATAAACTATTAGAGATATTGATTAATGCAGCAGGTTAGTTTGCAATGAAGACATTGAAAGCATGAATTTCAAACAGTCTAGTCTGACAGAAAATGAAAGGGCTTGTTCATGCATCAATACTAGTGAGAAAGTGCTACTTCGAAAGCTTTTCATGAGATACAAAAGGAGCAGTGGAGGGGTTAAATTAAGATTCAGGAAGTCGAGTGGCGACGATTAATGGAGGAAAACCTGCAGTGCAGCTGCAAATAGCTTTTTTATTTAACTGTAGATTTTACCATAAAAATGTCGATGGGAGCTATGCAACATGACAGGATTGAAAGTTCCTTAAGTCGGGCTAAATCTGGCTCTCTACATTCAACAGGGTCTGTTGAACTTGCAACTGCCAGAAGTTGGTTCCTTCTTTGGATTTTATACTTGTAGGTTCCCCGTGGCATTGCTCCTGTTGAATGAGCATTTTCTGGCAAGCAGAGATTGCTACAATGGATATAATAAAAGGGTGAAGTTAAGATTCAGGAAGTTAAGTGGCTATGATTAATGTAGGGGTACTAAATGGTAGTCTGGAGTTGGGTGTCTTGTTGTGAGCCTTAGCTGCTTTGTTTGACATGGTCTGTCTCATTGAGTGTACTTGCTTTGCAGAAAAGATGTAACTATGTTCTTGAGGTGTTTTAGTGGCTATTTCATGGGGAAATTTTGTTTGATTGGTAACTGCTTGTGAATCCTTGGCTCTCGATCTGAAAAATAGCAAATGATATTGATATTGAAGTTATACACTAAATTTACAGCATCTTGGCTGCGAATAAACAAATCTCCACTACATTTTCAGTTTCATCATCTGTACATTGATACCAAATTTTCTTTTTACTCCATTTTTTTAACTTTCCTTTCCTTTTGGATTTTTTTCTAACTGTTGTACATAAACTTATTTTTATTTTCTAATGATATTTGCTGAGTGGCTCTTCCCAAGAAAATAAAATCGGAGTGGTTGTACACCACATAGAACGGAGTGCTGTGCTAGTTGGTGAGCAATGCACTTTACATACTGTAGTTATTATACGAGTCAAAACTTGAAATTCACTCTCATCGGTTGGTTCTGTGGTTAAGTCTTGCACAGAAGCAAATGGGTTAGGAATGTTCCAGGGAAGGTGGTAGCAAAGTTGTAATGATGCTGGATTTATTATCCAGAGTCCCAGGATTAAAAGGACTTAAAAAGATAAAGTGAGAGAAAATAAATTGCAGACAAACTAATGTGAAGTATAAAAACTGTCAAGAGCTTCTTTCTATAGAAAGGAAGAAAGAGGTCAAGTTGAACATGGGTCCCTTAGAAAATGAATCTGTGGAGATAGGTGCTGAGGAAGAAAGAAATAGCAGAGAAGTCAAGCAGATAGTTTGCATCAGTACTTACAATGGAAGGTACTTCGAACATCCCATTTATACTAAGGAATACTAGGGAAGAATGAAGTACGTTGCCATTACTAGAAAAGTAATATTAGAGAAACTAATAGAGTAAAGGAAGATAAATTCCCTGGCCATGATAGCTTGCTTCTTAGAATCCTAAAAGAAGTAGCAACAGAGATAGTAGATGCAATGGTTGTAATTTTCTGAAGATATACCATGAGTTGGAAAACTGCTGAAAACACCCCTATTCAAAAAGGGGGGGAAGCAAAAGGTGAGTAACTGTAGGCTGATTAGCCTAACATCTGCAGTTGGAAAAATGTTGAAATTAATTATTAAGTAAGTAGTAACAGCATGTTTGAAATATCGTAATCTTATCAAACAGAGTCAACGTGGCTTCATTGGGGGAAATCGTGTCTGATTAATTGATTAGTTTTCTTTTTGAGAAAGTCTCAACCGATATGTTGTATTTAGACTTTGAGAAGGTATTCAACAAGATACCTCACCAAAGTCATAAGAGCCCATGGTATTGGATGTCCCATATTGACATGGGTAGAGAATCGATTAATGGGCAGAAAACTATAAGTGGAGATAAGGAGTTCTTTTTCAGGTTGGCAACCTGCAAACAGTGGTCTTCCACAGAGGCCAGTGCTGGGACTGCAACTGTTTATGTGCTGCTGCTGCGGCTTTAAAGATTGTTTACTCTTTTTTTTAAAAAGTGAGAGATTGGCATGTGGGTGCTGAGCAATCTGAGAAAATAAGCAACTTGTGAAGCCTTGGATGTTTTATTTAAAAGCTGGAACAATAGAAGCAGCCTGAGTGGGTGCAGTCAAGCTCTCATCTACAGAACCAGGGATTTTTAGTTTTCAGCAGGAGTTGCAGTTGGGGTCTTGAAGTGGAAGCCGTTTTTTCTCTCTCTCTCGATTTATAGTCAAAAGTTGGAGGTTCTCTTCCTGGGCTGCTGGATTGTGTAAAAAACCGTCTGTTTGCTGAATTTGTCTTTTTGCCCAAGGGTGTTTTTAAAGGATGTTACTATATTTGAACTGTTAATCAGTCATGATAACTGTATCTATTATTCTGTTTTTTTTAATCCAATGAATTAAGTTATTCTAAGTTATTCTTTCCTTTGTTGTATTTTAACTTGTGTTTGAATAAGTTGTGTTTTTCTTAATGCCAAGTAGTTTTACCAGTCGAATTGCATCTTGAACACAGCACCTGACATTTGCCTTCCTCCTTAGTGTATTTTGAGGGGGGCTTGGTCCATAACATTCATTATGATATATATCAATGACTTGGAGGAAGGAAGTGGAATGTACTATCATAATATTTGCAGACAATTCAAACATAAGTAATCAGGCCAGTTGCGAGAAGCTTACAGCGTGATATTGACATTAAGAAAGTTGGCAAATGGAGTATAATATGGGAAAATGTAAAGTTCATTTTGGAAGGGAGAACATTGGAACAGAGTATGATGTAAAACGAGAAAACCTACAGAAAACTGCAACACAAAAGGACTTTGGGGGTCTTGTGCAAGCAACAAAGAAAGCTAGTCCACAGGTGCAGCAGGTAATCCAGAAGGCTAATGGAATGTTGGCCCTTATTTCAAAGGGTTGGAATAAAGAGTAGGAAAGTCTTCCTTCAACTGTACAAGGTGCTGCAGAGACCACTACTGGTCACTTTATTAAAAGAAAGATATCATTTCATTGGAGGCAGTTAAGAGAAGATTCACTTGGATAATCCCTGTTAGGGAAGAATTATCTGATGAGCAAATGCTGAACAGTTTGCGACTTATTCTTCTAAACTCCAGTGAATAGAGGTGAGAAGCACAGAGGATTTTTCAGGGGCTGGACAAGGCAAATGCTGAAAAGCTGGGAGTGTTCAGGGCCAGAGGGTATAGTCTTAGAATAACAGTGTGTTAATTTAAAACTAAGATGAAGAATTTCTTTGAGCGTTTTTGGAACTCCTTTCCTCAGAGAGCTGTGGAGGCAGACATCTTGTGCAAAGTTGAGGTTGATTCTTGATCGGTTGGGGAATTGAAGGGGAATCTTCGGAAAGTGGACGTAAGGAATGTTTGGTCATCCATGATCCTATTGAATGGCAGAACAGGCTCGATGGGCCAAACCGCCTACTCCTGTTCCTATATCATATGGCAATATTCTGGAGAAATGAGTTCAAATTGCACAAAGGCAAATGTTGAATTTTTTAATGCAATAAAATCTGGAGTTTAAAAATAATAAATAGTAGCAATGTAGTCATTGTTAATTGCTGTGAACCCTCATGTGGGTCTCTACTCTCCATTAGGGAGGTAAATCTGTCATTCACTCGTCTGGTCTACATGTAGTTTTCGGCTGAGAGAGGGGAAAGATCTAAAAGGGACCTAAGGGGCAACTTTTTCATACAGAGGGTGGTGCATATATGGAATGAACTGTCAGAGGAAGTGGTGGAGGCCATTGCAATTACAACATTTAAAAAGCATCTGGATGGGTATATGAATAGGAAGGGTTTAGAGGGATATGGGCCAAGTGCTGGCAAGTGAGACTAGATTTATTTAGAATATCTGGTCAGCATGGGCGAATTGGATTGAAGGGTCTTTTTTCATGCTGTATATCTCGGAGTCTGTGACTTTATCCCACAAGTATGTAATTGGTTCTCAAGGCCATTTCAGAGGCTGTTAAGAGTCAAACTGTTAAAACTAAGAATGGGCCATGAATGCTATCTTGCCTGTCATATCCATATCCCATGCCGCAATAAGGACTTTCAAATGAGGCTTACAGCATTGTGGTTAATCAGCTGTGATGGTGGAGAATATAAATGAATTATTGTATTACAATGCTGTAATTACCACTTTGATGTAGGAAGGACTTGGGACACATATTGGAATTGCATGAACAGTTGAAGTGATGGGAGGGAGGAGAAAGAAGTCCAACAACTAATCTAGATTCATGACTATTGACAATTTCATTCCAGCAGTTGAATGGTCAGTCACTTCTTCACGAGTTGGATATAAATGAATGAGCCAGCGGTCTTGTGATTCTTTTAAAGTAAAAAGTACTTTTAACTGTCGCTAGTGGATTGTGAAATTCTGAAGTGTCTGATTTTGGGTTTTATATTTTGATTCTGGAAATGTCCAGGGAGAAACTTAAACTCTGGAGAGTGCTTTGAGAGAAGTCATTCAATTCTGAGATGTGACAGAAAAAACTTTAAAGGTTTTCATTACTTCATGTTATGGAACAAATTGCTGCAAATGAATAATTGAATAATCCAGTTATAAGTTTAGAACCTGTGCAACCAGATGCTGGCTGACCATTCTATGATCTTTGCTTCTTGCCCACTATAACAATTTAACCAATCATGTTGTGAACAAATGACATTTTTCATGTGAGCTGTTTGGGTCTCTCTGCACTGCCTCCCCCTTCCTTTTCCCACCATCACCACCACCCCCCCCCCCCCCGCCCCCCCAAAACCCCTCCTCATCTGTTTGAATCTCTTTCTAGAATTATAATGATTGGTGCATGACATTCCCTTTCAAAATTCGTTAAAACCTACTGAATCAAACTCTGCAAGTTTTCAGGATTCCATTTAAAAGTACTTGTGTCAATAGGACCATTCCACATGTAGGTGGCATTGTAGTTGGGCTTTTGCTCTACGAAGTGGTGATATATTATTTGTCCAGAAACTAGACGTTGCTTTTGTTATATTGCAAAATGCAACAGTTACCAGTATTGTACCCAAACCACTAGGTGGCTACACAACAGAATTACCACTTTTTTGCTTTTGTCTTTTTGAAGTGAGAGGAAAATCTTTTGGAATGAGTTGTCAAATGTAGTTATAAACTGAGTAAACATTGAAATGATCTGTAGAGAGTTTGTGTAGCCTCAGCAGAATTCTATGTTTCTTTCCTTTTTCTTGCTGATACATAAGAATTCCCAAGAAGTCTCTGTTCAATTTCTTTCACCTGTTTTGCTGTGTACACAATCCCAGTTCACCCCCCTTGTCACTAAAATCTTGGCAGCTTTGTCTGTTGAGTTGCATTTTAAATTAGTGATGCTACCATTCCCACCCTCACCCAAGAGTGTAGTTAACTGGGATTTGTGATCTCTGAAATGCCATACCTACCTCTAAATACACCCCACCTGAAATAACAAGAAATAATGTACTGTATTGGGAGAAACTGATGAGAAATTCCACGGAATCTTCAGAAGGGCAATGGTTTGATCCTTCGTAAGATCATAAGAATTAGGAGCAAGAGTCCATCAAGTCTGCTTCGCCATTTCTTAAAACCAAGATTGGTAGCCTTAACTCTATTTTCCCGCCTATTCCATGAGTCCCCTGTTGATCAGCATTCCTGCTTAATTCAGTCCATGACCCAGTCTCCACTGTTTGCTGTGGAAGAGAATTGTCAAAACAAATAACCTTCCTAAGAGGAGAAATTCCTCCTCCTGTTTGTTTTAAATGAGAGCCCCATTATATTTAAACTGTGCCCCCAGTTCTAAATTTTCCAAGTTCCTGAGCAGAGCCCCTTCAATCTTTTAACTGTCAATGAGATCACCATTCAAGCCATCCAGAAGCTCAACTGATGTCTCCACATAAACAAACACAGCGGCTACTAGAGCAGGTCAGAAGCTCGGAATACTGCAGCGAGTGTATCATCTCTTGACTTCCCACACTATCCACAAGGCACAAGTCAGGAGTGGGATGGAAAAGTCCTCATTTGATTGGATGGGTGCAGCTCCAACAACATTCAAGAAGCTTGACGCCATCCACGACAAAGCAGTCGACTTGGTTGGCACCCTTTCCACCACAATTAGGAGCAACAGTGTATACTTTTGACAAGTTGCATTGCAAAAATTCACCAAAGATCCTCAGACAGGACTTTCCAAACCCATGGCCACTTCCATTTAGAAGCACAAGGGCAGCAGATATATGAGAATGCCACAACCTTCAAGTTGCCCTGCAAGCTACTCACCATCCTGACTTGGAAATATAGTACCTTTACTTCTGTCGTTGGGTCAAAATCCCGGAAGTCTCTCCTTAATGGCATTGTGGGCCAATCCACAGCAGGTGAACTGCAGCGGTTCAAGAAAGTAGCTCACCAGTACCTTTTCAAGGGCAACTAGGGACCAGCAATAAATGCTGACGCAGCCAGTGATGCTCACATTGCACAAATAAATAAAGAACGAAGTAAACTCCAGAGAGTATAGGTGCATCTTGGTCAACGTTGTTTCATAACACAGCGCATTCATCCTAAGACAATATATTTGTTCCAGGTCTGATGAAGAATCCTGGAGGAAGAGCGCCTCATCTTCCGCCTAGGAACCCTCCAATCACACGGGATGAATGTAGATTTCTCCAGCTTCCTCATTCTCCACACACCCCCCCCCCCCCCTCCCCCCGGCCACCTTATCTCAGTCCCAACCCCCGGATTCAGCACCGCCCTCTTGACATGCAATCTTCTTCCCAACCTCTCTAGCCTATCACCCTCACCCTCACTTTCTTCCACCTATCGTATTTCCAGCACCCCTCCCCCCTACCCTTTATTTCAGCCCGCTTGGCACACCAGCTTCATTCCTGAAGAAGGGCTTATGCCTGTAACGTTGATTCTCCTTAATGGCATCATTAATTGGTGCGTTCACCTTGGCATGATGTTGACCAATTAGCTCTCTCCCCTCTAACAGTCTAGTTGTAGTTACCCCTTTACTTTGCTATTTTCTTGTGAATTATCCTAATTAGGAGATTATCCTAATATCCCAAGAAGGAAAATTTTGACAAAATGGCTTCAGTTTTAGAAGACTGAAATGATGGGTATAAATTTCATGATTTTTATTTTGTGCTGAAACACATGCAACCCAGGGGAAACTGAGCTGGCTGTACGGAGCACATGGATTGCTGCAAAAAGCAGAATGCTTTGTTTGTTCTTGGAGCATTGCAGTCGCATTTATTTTTATGTTTGAACAAGGTAATAATGTTAGTTGATAGCTTGTATGGAAATTGCATGAGGCATCAGAAGATAAAAGGATAAATGAGCAGGGTGATTGACATTGTTTAGGTTGGCATTGTGCATAAAGGAAATTTCTAAGTGCTGCAATTAAAGTTTTACGCGCCAGCAATCGCCAAACATTGTGGGATTTCCCACTTCACAGATGCTTGCGCCACCACAAGTCTGTGTTCTCACTGATGTGGAGTGTGTAATTCACAATCCTGAAAAGAAGAGCTGTAGTGTACTCCTCACACCCAAGATAATGATAACTACTGCTCAGTTAGAGTTAATTAAGGGGAAAACAAAATCCTTCTCCAGGGAAACAGAAGTCTTTCTTCCCTATCGCTGAGATCAAGCGCTATGACTGTGGAGAAGATTGTAGTGTTGGATTGGATCCAATCAGTGACAAATGTCTAAATCTGCAAACCAGTACCCGGCATGTAATCATCAACCAGCTGCACATAGCACTAACAATACCATGATGATCAAAAATAAAAGCTGTTATAGTGCCTGCCAAAGTATTTGGCCAGCATGCTCCAGCAGAAAAAAATTGTATCTGTCAAAAGAGGTTTTAAGACCAGAGATGGGTTCAGCTAGCTATTGCAAGGTGTGGTATGTTACCTTTAAACATTTCGCACATTGTTCTCTCGCTCTAAGTGTTTTATGGTTAGTGGAAATTGGTTCAGCACAACTCTTTCCCCAGTGATTTAGATAGTCATTTACTGCTGATACTTTTAAACACTTCAGCAGTCTTAACCGTATAACTGCTGAACTCCCTGTAGAACATTTAAACATTTCCACTGTTTGATATCCATACAACATATAATCCATATATCCAGCTCTGTTCTGACATATCCATATAATGATTTTTGGGTGCTGTTGGCCTTTTTATGGACAAATGTTAAATGTAGGAAATGCATTTCAGCAGATTTGCAACGTATGTGGTTGAACCACATGTCGTCTCCCCTCTCCATCTTCCTACCCTTTGTAATTGTGTCTCTGAAAGCATATAGATGCGTCTTTGTCCTTTTACGAGTGACTTACTTTGTTAATATAAACTACTTTTTTATCTTGTTAGCACGAGTTTTCAAAGTTACACATGCAACGATGGCTTCAGAATTGAGAATTTATTGTTTTTCTCAGGAGACGATTTGACTAATGTTACAACTCTGGTAGAAAAGATTAACTGAACATCGTGCCCTATTATACCCCAAGACATATCAAAAGTGCAAATGTCTTATTAATACAGAGAAAAGAATTGACAGTTAACAGGAGCAAACTGTATTTTTCAAAAAAAACCTCAAAAGTAATGCATTTATTACAGGCAAACCTGTTCCTCAAACAAGTGTCAAACTTCAACTGAGCACCTGTATCAGGGATGGGCATCCAGCAGCCAAATCCAAAACCAAAACCAAAATAGTTGATATGCAAGTGAACCAGAATTATGGTGACCCATGTAACTTGAAAGGTAAAAGCTTCAATAGAAATCAAGGAAATGCAATTGTTACTAATAAATCTAATAGGAGAAATCTCTTTACACTTTATGGTTGGAATGTTCTATTTGCAGGAAGTGGTTGGAGTAAGCTTAGATTCTTTTTTAAAAGGAGTTTGGATGTATACATGAGAGCCTCCCCCTCTTCTGAACTCCACTGAATACAATCCTAACTGATTTCTATCTCACCTGCACTCTGAATCAGTCTGGTAAACTTTCACTGCACTCCTTGTTTAGTAAGAACATTCTTCCTCTGACAAGGGAACCAAAACTGGATGCAATACTCTAGATGGGGTCTCACCAAGTCCCTGTATAATTGCAGCAAGACATCCTTGCTACTCTGAAGGCCAACCACACCATTTGCCACCTTGAATACCAGAGACACCTTTCTTTTTGCCTTCAGCAACCAGGGCACCCAAATCTTGTTGCCTCTTTTCCCCCCTTCACCCTCAATTTATAGCTTTTTGGATAATAATCTGACTTTCTGTATTGCTGTCATAGGTAGATAACCCCATATTCATTTTGTCCCTCATCTGCCATGCATTTCCCCACTCACTCAATGTGTCCAAATCACACAGAAGTATCTCTGCATCCTCCTCACAGCTCACCCTCCCACCCAGCTTTGTGTCATCCTGCAAATTTGGAAACAGTAGGTTTAGTTCCTGCATTTAAATCATTAAATTATATTTTGGAAATAGCTGCAGTACCAGCACGGATCCCTGTGATAAGCTGTTAGTCCTTGCTTGCCATTTGGATGAAGATCTGTTTAGTCTGACTCTTCATTTCCTGGCTACTGACCAGTTTCATCCCAACCATCTGAATACACGACCCCCAATCCCACATGCTTTACTTTTGCACACTCATTTCTTATGTGGGATGTTGCCATACTCCTACTGCAAGTCTGAGTAAACTGCAGCCACTGGCACCCCCTCCTCAGCTCTATTTGTTACTTCCTGAAGGAATTCCTGTAGAATTGTTGAGCATGATTTTCTCCCTCCTATCTCCATACTGTCCAATCCTGTCACCATTTTCCAAGTGCTTAGCTATCAAATCTTTTATCATGGACTCTAACATTTTCCCCTTTCCTGACATCAGTCTGACTGGTCAAGTAATGCCTAATTTCTCACTCTGCCCTTTTTTAAATAATGGAGTTACATTAGCTACCCTCCGATCTTTAGGAATCATTCCAGAGTCCATAGGATCTTGGAAAATGACCACAAGTATATCCACTGTTTCTCAGGCCACTTCCTTAGTTACTCTGAGGAGGAGAATTTCAGGCCCTGAGGATTTCTTAGTTTTTGATCCAGTCAATTTCCCTAACACCATTTCCTTGTTTCTTCTGATTTCCTTCAATTCCTCTCTGTCAGTAAACCCTGTGTTCCCCAGCATTTCTGATACTGAATGTTATTGCTTCCAGGTTCAAAAAGGAGGACACAAAAATATGTATTTATTTAGTCAGCCATTTCTTTGTTCCCCATTGTAAATTATGCTGTTTCTGATTGTTTGCACCCAGAGAAATAAGGAACTACGGGGGAGTGGAATAGAAGAGCATAAATTAACTGTATCTGTTGTATATTCTATGCAATCAATTTAATTTTATAATCATGATAATGCTTTCAAGACTTTTTAAAAATGTCCTGAGTATTAACAAGGAAGATGTGGAGACACTGCTTTCCTTTTGTGGCTTTTTGAATTTTGAAACCTGAGACATCGGTTAAAGAATCCAGCTATAAACATCGTCTGCAATAAACTTGCCAAAAAGACGACCTTCTCATACATTGCATTGCTGTGCTGAGCAAAGGGCGCATTCTCATTTCAATGTGCTTTGTTTCTGAAGCAAGTCTAGTTTGTTCTTCCTCCAATTTTTCTTTCTGATTTCCCCCCCCTCCCCCCTCCCCCCCCCCCCCCCCCCACTTAACTTCCTGTCCTGAAAGTAGAATTGACTTATCATCACTTAATGTGCCTCTGATGCCTTAATAATTGATCTCTCTTGAAGGGCAGTGATAGTTGAGAGGTTGCTCAGTTGTCAAGAGTCATCACATTAGAACTTGATCCTGTCAAATGTCGCTAACTACCTACAGAAGTCCTTGGATAGCAGTGAGGAACTCTGTTACTCTCTTATCCCTCCTCTTTACTTTGAAATTCTGAAGCCATTTGTATTGTTCCCATCATAATTTCAATTACTGTTCTCGCCAGAAATGAGGGTTGAAACCTTGGACTTGACCTTGTCTTTGTTTAACTTCTCCTCCTTAGATCTCATTTTATGATTGTGAGTTTGAAAGTTTTTTTTAAAACTTGCCATTCAAACTTCAGTTTAACCTTTGCTGAGTGGGCCTATTACAGAAACCTTTACCTCATAAGTGTGTTTCACAAAATTGTTTTTGCTAGGAGTAGGAATTCTAGCATGACTATGTCATTAGGATTTGTGCACCTCCTAAATGCAGATCTAACTGCATGCCTATAGTGAACGCCTCCAGGTTAAAAACCTCCTGTTTCACTTGTGACCATGCAAAGTATTATCCAGTATTTGCTCCTAATCTCCTCAGTGACAAGTCAAAAATCATATTTTTCAGACTCATATATTTTGGAGAACATTAACTCTGCTGAAATAACAATGAAGATGGTACTTGGCTTGTACGTGCACGTTAAGATATTCAATATAATTGGCTTGGAGATTATTAATGTCTCATTTGTATTTGTATTACATTTGACACCTTTTATATTTGTCATTTTGTCTAATCAAATAATCCATTTATTTTGTTATCTTAAATGAATGTAGAAATTTGGCCGATGCTTTCATTTTTTAAGTGAGACTTCTGAATACAAATGCGTGATTCAAAATATCTGAAATGTGGACCCCCTTTCTTGTCATGCCAATAAAACTGTCTTTGGATGACCTTCCATTTGACAACTAGTCACATTTAGGATCACCACCTTTTTTCCTTTATCTCTTGCTCTGCTTCTTCTACGTCATCTCCCTCCCTTAATTCCTCCTTATTATTCTCCCTCCTCTTCCCTCCTCCCTCCTCCTTTTTCCTTTTGTCTCTTGCTTGTGTGCTCTCCCTTTTTTTTTCAAAACGCTATACCTATAAACTGTTGAAAATTGTTAATATTTTAATCATGTACTATGTTTAATTTATTTTAATAAGTGCTGTTTTGTCAAATAACACAAAGAAAACAAGGGAAACTTATTTTCCAATTTAATTTGAGTTTTGAATAGATCTTCACAAACTGTTACTAACTTCCATTCTTGCTTATTTATTACTTATTTTGTGAGCTGTCAGCTTTTTCAGTTTCTTCACTGACACTGCATTAGCTTTTTGTTACTTCTAATGAATGTATGCTTGCTTCAGGTGGATATTTTCCTATAGATATGTAATAGATTATGTGAGGCACAGGGAAGCTGACCTCATTGTCTGTCACTCTGCAACTTTGTCCCACCTAAGACTGACACTAATTTTCTCTTGAACCTGCTTTAATACATCTCTATAAATCTATTAAACTGCAAAGAATAAGCAGGTTCATTTGAATTCTGTTAGACACTTGGACTTTATAAAGTGGAGGTGCTGGTGTTGGAATTGGGTGGACAAAGTTAAAAGTCTCACAACATCAGGTTAGAATCCATCAGCAATGAATGAGCAGTGGTACGAAAGTTTGTACTTCCAAATATACGTGTTGAACTATAACCTGGTGTTGTCTGATTTTTTTTTTAACTTGGACTCCATAAAGTTCGTCACGGAGAATCAAAGTTATGGTTTTTGTTTCCATGGCATCGCATGTGAATATTGGATGGTCCTTTAAATTGAGCAGTGTGCAAATATTGAACTGTCTGGTCTGGCAGGGGAAGAATGGTTTAAGCGCTGTGCATGCCAATATGGTTCATCACTTGTAGGAAGGAAGGATATTGTGGGTGTTTTGGGGGAGTGGAAAATAAAGTGAATACCAGTCCCATCTGGTCAACAATTATGTTCTATCTCAGTCAGCAGGAAGCAAGATTGTGTGCCCAAAACACACTGGCTCAAAAAAATATCAAAATAAATAAAATATCAGTGTGATGAATCAGTTTTGTTTTCTTTAGCTGTAGTAAAATATACTGATGTGGTTACTTCCTGAATATCAAACATTTTATTAGTGTGTCATTAGTCACAGCGGATCTCTGCATTCAGTGGGTAGTGCTGATTCATAAAGAATTTATGCCAGGAAATTTATTCTTAGCATCAGTGTACTTTAAGCCTTTGAAAATTTAAGAAATGAAGGAATCTAAGAAATAGAGTGTGGAAGTTGTCCTTTGTAATAGGAATATCTTCAATCTTTGAGTCTGACAATGTATCTTGTCTGCTAACCCAATTATCTCTGAGTCAGACAGTTTACATTTGATAAATGTATTTGATAAGAGTGAAAATGTTAAATTGTACTTCCTTCTAGTTTTATACCAAGCAGTGTCTGAATCATCATCATCATGCTTATGGCATGACTCACTTCATTGATACACAGCATAGTGTAAACGCTGTCAGAATGAAAAAATGAATCTGTTCCTGCTTTATCTTTAGTTTTACCAACAGAAAACAATTCATTATTTTTATAACCTCTTCCACTTGATATTAAAGTACAATTATTTTATCCTCCAAATACTTTGTTTACTATAGATCTTTCCAAAGCTGCTTTGACCAAATACCTGAGTGTATGCAATGAGATAAATTTCAAGGGATTAACTCAATTTTAAGGTCAATTAGGGAGTTCAGTGAACATTGGAAAGTAGTTTACTTTTTCACTTCATGCTTCCTAGCAAAATTGTTGGAGCACCTATTCAATATGAACTCGTCCTAGAAGCTGAATCACTGTCACCTTCTGAAAGAAAAGTCAGGATAAACCATAATTAGCTGAACCAGTGATGTCTGCATTCTGTGCAGGAATAATTAAAATATGTCCTTTGGCAATTGTTTAAGACAGCTCTTCTTCATTCTGTTTCAGGATTAAGATATCATTTGTGATCTGCACTCGAAGCATGCCCTATTGAATCAGTTGAGTACAGAGACACAACATATTGGAAGTCAAACTATAAAAACAATTTTTTTCTTTTAACAAAAAAGATGTGGGTAGGTTCAGCAATGGCAACTGTGGTGACCAGTTTACTGCTTGGTTTCTTTCCTTTGACATGACCCGAGCCATCGCCCAAGTGAACCAGTCCTGTGATCCATTTCTCGAAGACAAAGTGGGCACTTTGCATTTGACCCTATTGTACTGGTTGCCTTGAGTTAACTGGTTAGCTTTTGTTGTTTTTTTGGTCACCATATCAACGATTTCACTGTTGGAAGGGGCAATCTTATATTTAGCCATGGCCATCATTCAATTATGAATTGGATTCTAGAACTGAGATACTTCAAGTTATGAAACAGAGGTCTTGACAAAATAGTTTCTTCTCCCAATGGAACACGTGTAACACTTCTTCAAAGTCTTTCTTTGTGATCAAAGATTAATCATTAATTTTGTGTTTTGGCTATCTCTATTTCTGAAGACTTGTCTAAACCTAAGACTTATCTATTTTTGTTGCATGGCATAATTGTTCACAGCACTTTGATAATCTTTATAAACACTCTCTCAGTTGTAATAGTTATGTGGATTGATTCAGAATGTATTTAGTGAAGAAGTTAGAATGAACTCCATTGGTAGTCTATAGTTAATTAACCTCTTCTTCTGACAAAGAGTCAAAATTCCACTCTTGTATGATTTAGTTGTTAGAAAAGAAAATAACTTCTTGGGGACTCCTTTAGGAATCTCCTTTTTGTATCTATGATGATCTGCCTTTTTATGCTGGCAAAATAGTAAATTTCATGTTGCTGTTACACTTGGATTTACTGCAATTTTACAATAGTGTCATGAATTCAGCATCTAAGTCCTTTGTCAGAATAGATTAGATTACCTACAGTGTGGAAACCGGCCCTTCAGCCCAACCAGTCCACACCGACCCTCCGAAGAGTAACCCACCCAAACCCATTTCCCTCTCTCTGACGCACCTAGCACTGTGGGCAATTTAGCATAGCCAATTCACCTGACCTGCACATCTTTGGACTATGGGAGGAAACTGGAGCACCCAGAGGAAACCCACGCAGACAGGTGCAAATTCCACACAGTTGACCAAGGTTGGAATTGAATCTGGGACCCTGGTGCTGTGAGGCAGCAGTGCTAACTACTGAGCTAGTGTGCTGCTTGAAGAAAATTCTGATCCATCTAATTTGTCTTTGACCTAAACTAACATGTTAATTTGTGATGAGATGTGAACCTTATTTCAAATGGTTTGAGGGATTAAAAGAAACTACAGAACTCTTGTCGGAAGATTCGGTGATAGTGAGGACTGCAGATACTGGGGATCAGAGTCAAAAAGTGCAGTATTGGAAAAACACAGCCGGTCAGGCAGCATCCGTGGAGCAGGAGAGTCAATGTTTCGAGCATAAGCTATTCATCTTCCTGACTAACTGTGTTTTTCCAGCACTGCACTTTTTGACTGTCAGAAGACTCAGGAGCTCTCCTGGTTTTTATGGTTACCATTCCTCCCTAAATTAATCCTGTACAGTGTTGATCGTCTGCTTATTCACCCTGTTGCTGAACAATCTTGTATGTGAATCCACTAACTGCATTGTTTGCCAAACTGTGTTTGCATTTCAAACTTAACCATTTTACAGAAACTTAACAATTATCTCTTGTAGAAATGCAAGTTTGATCATTTTTAACTTCAGGATGTGAAGGGTATTCCTAAATATGTTTTAGGTCGTTAGACTGGATACATGTAATCCGACTGTCTTGGTGTGATGTTGTGTCTGCATATGTCATTTGAGCTTGAATGAATTACAGTTCAATTTAATAACAAATATTATGTTGCTAGTGTGAATGAAGTAGCTTTGTGTATTGTATCACAATTATTCTATGATCCTGTCAGTATTTTGTTTTTATAACAAAGTATTTGGAGTTCTGATTGGAATGAATCTACAGTAAGAACTTAAGTTCCATATTGTGCAGGTGTTGGACTGGGATGGACAAAGTTTAAAAATCACACAAAGTCAGGTTATAGTGCAGCAGGTTAATTTGAAAGTATAAGCTTTCGGTGCACTGCTTCTTCGTTAGGTAGTTAGTGGGGCAGAATCATAGGACACAATTTATAATAAAAGATCGAAGTGTCATACAGCTGATGCGAAGTATTGAATAGACCTAGATTGCTGTTAAGTCTTTAATCACTTAGAATGGGAATGCAGGTTTTGAGTGATTAATATGTATATTCCAGAACAACTTTCAAGTCACATTCCTGAGATAATGTAAGGTTTTATAATTTTAAAAAAACTGACCTCTCCGCTCAGACGATTCATTAAAGGTGTGAAGTTAGAGTCTGTCTATATCCCAATTTGAGTCCGATCGGTCCTATATCCAAAGTAGGAATTTATACAATGTCACGTGAACTGACTGCTTACAGATTGTGTGCTTTTTGAAAAAAATAAAATGTATCTGCAAATGTAAATTTACCCCATAGACTTATGTGTGCGCGCATGCTTGACTGTGTGCACGAGTGTGACAGAATAGATGGCTGTCAGAGGATGTGTGTGTGTGTACATGACTGTATAGTGTGGTGGAGTCTCCTGTAGTGTGACATGAGTCCAAGATCCTGATTGACCTGTCCTCATGGGCACAGAACTTGGCTATGGGAATGTTACTTCCCAGTTGGGGAACACTCCAACGGTCAAGGACCGTTAGGCCTTGGATTTTCTGGTGGCCATCCTCTAAGGTGGACTTTGGGTTACGCAACAATGTAGAGTTGCCGAGCAGAGGCTGATAGCCAAGTTGTGAATACCCATGAGAATGGCATTAACCTGGACCTTGGGTTCATGCCACTGTGCACACTCTCTCGGGCATTTACTCAGTCACATTCGTGTGCATGCACACTATCAAGCATACATGCACCTGTTCACATACCGACACATGCATTTCCCTGCCACCCCTACTCTCACGTGTACAAGTCTATGGGGTGCATTTTCATTTGCAGATACGTTATATCTTGTTCAAACAAAAATACAATCTGTTAGCAGTCAGTCTATTTGACATTTTATAAATTCCTACTTTGTCTGACCCAAGATTGGAATACAGACAGACTCTAACCTCACACCTTTTACTGTATTGTCTGAGCTGAGATGTCCCCCTCTTCTTTTTATTATAAAACCTTATGTTCTCTCGGGAATGTGAATTGAAAGGAGTTCTGGGATTTACATATTAATGACTTGAAACCTGCAACCCTATTCTAAGTGATTAAAGACTTAATAGCAATCTAGGTTTGTTCAATACATCACATCAATTGTATGACACTTTGATCTTTTACCATGAATTCTGTGGTCCTATGATCTTGCTCCACTAGCTATCTGACGAAGGAGTAGTGCTCTGAAAACTTGTCATTCCAAATAAACCTGTTGGATTCTCACCTGGTGTTGTGTGATTTTTAGCTTAATCTTTTCCTGCAATGACTATGAAACTTATCATGGTGCAAAATGTACTGGGCATCTAATTTATGTCTCAATTTAACCAATTGTCTTTGCAAATTGCTGATAATGACACTACAAGTGCGTTTAGCTTCTGAAGTGTTGCAAACTCCAATCAATTGCTAATCAACAGTAAAAAAAACAATAATGCAAAGAAGGAATGGTGGGGTAAAATCTTGTCTCAAGGGCAACTTCCTTTTTAAAGCTTATAAGGTGACTGTTTTTGTTATTTGACCACGATAACTGCAGCTCATGTTTAAAAATGCATTTCACAAAATAGTTGTTGAGTGTCCATGTAAAATCAGTCTGCCACTTCCTATCTTGAGGCTATGGGCAAAATCTGTAAGGCTTACTAGCTTAGTGTTGGAAGCCAAAATGTCTAGTAAACAACAACAGGCAAAAGGAAATGATTCAAGGCTTTAACGTAATCTTGTGGTTCAAATAACATTTATAAACTACTAGAAACTTGTTCTCATGGTTGATGTTACTATCTGATGACAGCCCTGTAATCATTCTGTGTTATCTATTATTCTACTAGTATTTGGATATTAATACCTTTTTAAGCTACGTCCTATCTTTTACCTCGAAATAAAAACATTAGTTTTCAACTATGAATCCAGAAATTTAAGAAGGCTCTTACAGAGTCCAATGCATAATTGTGAGAATCACAAGGTGGCAAGTAGTTCAAACCACAACTGTATGAATATGATTTGTGTGGTTAATGTGTTATCTTGACCATTGAAATCTCAGTATGACATGTAATTGTTGTATAGAGATACAGTTTCTAATCATATTGATGGTCTGAATGGCCCACTCCTGTATGTAAATCTTCAGGCTGTGATTTAATTTTCTTAAATCTGAGTGCTTCTGTCACCTTTTGCCATTTCAAGAATAATGCACAAAATAGTACCTAAGTAAAATTGCATTTATCATCGAGCATCTAAAATTGTATTTAATCCCTAAATATGTCCAGCTGTGCAATTTGTTTTCTTTTGTTATATTGTAATTCACTACCTTGTAGAGTAAGTGGGGACCACATAGTGTCAGTAAAGGATTAACTAGTTGATGTCACCTTGTATTACTCATGGGCATCACTGGTACAAGAATTTTATTTCAGATGTTAGCTCACATTGTCGATTTTATGACCTCTGGTTTTTGATGCAGTTGCCAGCGGGGATAGCTTTTCCTCTATCTATTCAAAACCTTTCACCATCCTGTAACCCTCAATGTATCTCTTATCCCTCTCTCTTAATAACCTTTCTCCATCCGAGTCAAATTCTTCTTTCCAATACATGTATAAAGGAGGGTTTTGTTAGTGGTTCTGTTTCTAAAACTAAAATGGATTGCAGTCCGCATTCCCTTTTAAATTTCTTGCCGGCTGTGTGGGCCTCCAAGATCTGTATGCTACAGTGACTTCTGGAACCAGAAGTCAATGCCACTGTTAGTGTGCCAACACTGAATGCTATGCGCAGAACCTTAGAGTGGTTGCATACAGCTTTAAAGGAACATTGTGTTTAGGTTACAGTTTCCGTAGAGAGAGAAAACACTTTTTTTTTCAAAAGGATATATATTTACTGGTGACTGGTGACTGGTACAAAAGGATTTGCGCAAGATTTCTCATAAAGCTTTTAACAAGCATTCTGAATATTGGCTAAACATCATTTGATAGGTAACTAATACACTAAAACTAGATTAAAGATATGTATTATTAATTACTAACTTGTTGATACATTGTAATGGACTTGTAGCAGAATCGGTTATAAAATTGTGAGTTGGTCCTAAGTGTAACAAGACTTTTTTTTCTCCCTGGCTGAACGGAATAAATCTTCCTCTTCCTTATAAGTGAAGGCTCATCTCTGAATCAGCTTAGCATATTTGAATGGACCTCAGTAACAAGCTATCTTCTGTGTCTCCTTGATCTTTACCTTTTGAATAAGTTTAATTTCTTCAAACCATGAATCCATTCTCACCAGTATTCTGCCTGGGTGGTTAATTAAAATCAATCCTTTCCCTCTACTTGGATAGCAGCACTTGTTGTGGGTCATCTTCCCCACATCTCTGTCTGACTAACTCCTGAGAATTGTTAAGCCTGGTCACAGCATGACCAATTGCCTGCTTTTTTGCAATTGGATATTAAAACCTGCATCTTACTTTTCAATGAGTTTTGACATGGACCTCTGTTCCGATGGTATAAGAGAGGCCCATGAATTTTGATCGAGTGACTGTGAAACAGTGAAGTGTGCTATTCGTTGGGGGACTTGCAGCTGGTGATGTTTGCTACTCCTGAGCTTCTCAGTGAGCCAGATCATGAATGGATCATGTCAAGGGTGTTGATGAGTGCTGCAGTACATCTTCTAGCTGGTCTGCATTTCAGTTCATATACACAGGTTGAAATTAAGTAGTGGAATGTTTCAGGTGATTGATGGCGTGCTGATGGAGTCAGTGCATCTACAATAGGCTGAATGACTTCCTGCAGCGTAACTGTTGTGAAATTGTTGAATTCACTGAATCCTATAGGAAATGCATCCATCTAGGCAAGTATTCTGTTTTGTACTAATCATTTTTTGCTCGATACAGACGATTATTGTCCACCACCTGTGTGGCATAAATGTTACTTGCCACTTATCACCCCAACCCTGAATATTGTCTTGATGCACGTGTTAACTGAGGTTGCAAATGATATTGAACAACCAAACAACTTCATTTCTGTTTTATTTAGAATTAATGCTCACTGGATCCCATGTTGTGGCACACTCAGTGCAACAAAAGGGGGGATTGTACAGTCTGTGGTATAATCTGTTCACCAAATTGAACCATGTTTTAAGGCTGTAAATAGCCAAAAGCTTGAGGTTGTTTAGCATTTCAGTTGCTGTTGACAAGGAGGTTTTCAGGGGCAAGTGGACTTCTGGATTCAGTTCAGACTGCAAACAGCTGAAGCCACAGAAAAAGGTCCGTTCTGTTTTTTCAGCTCAGGAGGAGATTATTGTATTTTGGCTTTAATATTTTTGAGCTGAAAAATGTGTTGCTGGAAAAGCGCAGCAGATCAGGCAGCATCAAAGGAGCAGGAGAATCAACGTTTCGGGCATAAGCCCTTCTTCGGGAATATTAATATTTCTTCTTCAGGAATTTAATATTTTTGAACCTTTTGAAATGTAATATTCACTATGTATTGTTGACTTGTAAACCACTGAAGCACAACATTATAAAGAATTGGGAGTGTTGTCTTTAAGATCTTTTGTGAGGCTTTAGAAGTATTGTTTTTTGATGTCACAGTGCTGCATATCTGTGTAAATAGCACACTGTGAGCAGAGTTGCCTCATCCAACTCCTACATCAGAGTCTGGTATATCTATGACTGCCATGGAAGACAGTATTTTATATTAATGTGTAATAAGTAGTTTACTTTGACAAATTTGCAACATAGCTCATGACTTTGGCTTCTCCTTGACCAGTCTGTCTTGAACCCAAAAGCATACTGAAGCATCCAACTATAGCATTAAAGATGGTACCAATGCCGGGAGACTTTGCCTAGAAAGTTGCACCAGCAGTGAAGGTCAAGAAACAGACGTGAGATTATCAGGGGAGAGAGAAATTCAAAAAATCTATTATTTTGAAGAAATGATCAGCTCCACTTTAAGACCAAAGTTTTCTAAGTCACAGAGTTGAACATCGAGCTGCTTTGAAAGAACTGAAAACTGTAAGTGCTGGAGAACTCTGTTCTGGCAGCATCTGTGACAGAGAAACTGAGTTAATGTTTCAAGTCCGCTATGACACTTCCTCAGAACTCTGAAGCATAAACTCTGTTGCTTTGTTCATGCTGCTAGAACCTGTTCAATTTCTCCAGCACTTTGTTTATGTTTCAGATATCTAGCATCTGCAGTATTTTGCTTTTATTTGCGGTTACTGAAACATTACTGAATGGAAACTTCTCCAGAGAAACCAACTGAATGATGTAGGTCGAGAAGTGCCTTTCACGGGCATTAATAGGGGAAAGAAGCTTTAAAGGAGCTGAGAGAAGTTAAGATTCTTAAGGTACATCCTAAAAAGTCATTGTTTTTCTTTTTTGGTCAAAGAATGAGAATCGTTACTGAAATTTAAAAAAAATCAAGGCCCTAATACTGAAATATTTATTATTTTTTAGTTTTATTAAACAATTAAGATTTTTTTCAATTTTACTCATTCAGAATACAAAAAAACCATGAAGAAAATTGTGAGCATGATTGTCCTGTAAAATTCTGCACAAAAATATCGTGGGTGCAGAAGAACTCAAAGAGACATCTTTGCAGTCAAAAAATAATTGAGTCTTTAATGCAGCCATTTGAGAAAGTTCTGCCCACAGGTATTTGGAAATCTTGCAGTTATCTTGGGCAAATAATGTCTTTATTCAATGATATGCAAGTGCCCTATAGGTGAAAGGACAACCATCTGATGAAGGAGCAGTGCTCTGAAAGCTAGTGCTTCCAAATAAACCTGTTGAACTATAAGCTGGTATTGTGTGATTTTTAACTTGGTGAAAGAAAGCCAAATTTTACTTTGAAAACAGAATTTAGAATGGCAAGAGCTTTCAATCACAATGATCATTAAAGCAACCAGAACTAAACAACGTACTTAAGAACGACAATATTTTTTGAAATCAAGATAATTTTTAGGAATATAACAATGGAATAAAATTTGCCGGTACCAGTCTTACTGCCACAAAAACTTGAAGGTTTGAGATCCATTTGATTGATCAGCAAATTAGCTGAAGTGGAGAGCACAAATCCTAAGATTTCAAACAGCTTCAGTTTAGGACAGTAAAGAGCAGGTTAACACACTTCTCTATCAAGTAGGAACAAAATATACATTCATGCTTTGGAAGAGAACTTCGAAGAACGCATCAATCCTGCAAGAGAAAATAAAAATATAAGACGTAGGAGCAGGAATAGGCCATCTGTTCCCTCAATACTGGATTAGTGGTGCTGGAAGAGCACAGCAGTTCAGGCAGCATCCAACGAGCAGCGAAATCGACGTTTCGGGCAAAAGCCCTTCCTGATGAAGGGCTTTTGCCCGAAACGTCGATTTCGCTGCTCGTTGGATGCTGCCTGAACTGCTGTGCTCTTCCAGCACCACTAATCCAGTATTTGGTTTTCAGCATCTGCAGTCATTGTTTTTACCATCTGTTCCCTCAAGCCTGTCCGTCATTCAGTAAGATCATGGCTGATCATTCCACGGACTGAACTCCACTTACCTGACTGCTCATCATAACCGTAAAGTTCTTTACTGTTCAAAAAGCTATCTCGCTTTACCTTAAAAAAAATATTTAATGAGGCAGCCTCACTGCGCAAGGAATTCCACAGATTTCCAACCCTTCAGGAGGAGAAGTTCCTAAACTCAGTCCTACATCAGCTCCCCCTTGTTTTTGAGTCCATGCCCCCTAGTTGTAGTTTGACCCACCAAAAGTTGCTGTTCTTAGACACCTGCTTTGTGTTGAAGGACAATAACACATGGAGAGACTATTTTGTTTTTTCCTTGAGTGAGTAACAACAATATCTGACACTATAATCAAACAAAAGATGTATAATCACCTTGTAATTCTCATGTACTTATACAGTTACATCGCCACACATTCCTTCAATCAGATTGATTCAAATTTCTGATTTAGTGGTTGCCGATCGAGAAAATGCAAGAACACCAACTTTTTATGTATTGTTTCTTTATCAGAATTTTCCTGATCTACACATTGAATCAAGTCAAAGACTTGGGGAGAAGAGATGAGAAAATATTATGTAAAATTGTTAAAATATGTAATCTAGGTAGCTCAGTAGATTGAGAATGTAAATAACCTTGGGTGAAATCTTTTCGATGGAGGGAAAAAAATGTTTGTTTGGACAGAGTGCTGTGCAAGAGTTTCAGGATCCTGGAGCAACCTTCTGATGTAGAGGATCGACAAGTAAATGATGTGGTGTGGTCAGAGTTAAAATGTGCTTTAGAAGAATAAATCCTGCCACTACACTGACCTAGAACTGCAGGTAGTCTTAAAAGCACGTGGATGTGAACGTGTGAATATAAGATAGGTTAGCATTTAATGTAAATGCCGGATCAGAACCTGTATGTGTATATGATTACAATGTATAACATGATTTAGTACGAGCGTATTATGCAATGCCTTACATCAAATTTAAAGGCAGAAGGCACTTGAATTCTTCTTGACCAGTTTGTTTTGACCCCAAATTCATTATGTTGCTTCAAACCACATGGTAAAAGGAGCATCAGCAGGCAGAAAAAAAGGATTATTTGTGAAGTACATTGTTGCAGCATAATAAAATACAGACGTGCATTGTCTTGGCTGATGTCTGATTATTAGTATTTTGTATTTGGGAAGGTATCTGGTATTTGTTGGTATCTTCTGAGGGTTGATTTGGAGAGAGAATTACCAGTGGGCTCCTTGTGCATGCTAAATGTTTGCTGGCCATAGAATGGGAGCAGGTCACTCAGTGAGTCTCTCAGCTGCTTGTGTTTGAATTTTTAAGAATGCGGTACCTGTTTTTTTTCCAATCTTGAATTTAAAATTGAAGCACAGCTTGCATATGTTTTGCAAAGTTGGAGAAAATAGCAATTGCATTAATGTTAACAGAGCGAGTAGAATTTGCATTCCTTGAGTGTGGGAAAAACCACTTTACCTTCTAGATAATTGCCTAAGCTACTCATTTATTGCATATTATCAATAACTTGGGGATAAGTTTCAAGTACCAAGCAACATATGGGCTTCAGACAGTGCCCTGATTAGAACCTCTGGTCATCAAGTAAACTTACCACCTCGAAGGAAGGTAGCTCGATCAAACTTGAGTAGAGATATTTTGCTGAAGAAGTGCTCTTCAAGGACACCAGGGACTGATCTGCTTCCAATGTTCCCCTTTTTGTGGCTGTACTTGGCAGGGTTTCAACAAATGGAAGTTATGAAGGGTGAAGGACCTAAGACGACAGAGAGATCATTGCCACTATTGAGACAGCAGAATGCATATGTACAGATTTTCCAGTGTTGTGGCAGGCCATATGACAGTGTGTGGAAGTAAACAATCTTGTCATGAATTCCAATATGATCAATGGTCTGATTATAGCCATTCTTCAGCAGTAGAGGTTTTGTCGTGTGTCGGTGAAAAAGTGTTTTGAGACATTTGAGATTTGGATCTTGGGCAGGCAGTCTGACTCTCCATTACACAATAATTTTGTTCAGTTACAATTCTGAAACCAAGACTTTTTTCAAGTTTCTTTTCCACGTGACAAATCTTCAGTTGCAACATGTTACAGGAAGTTACAAATAGTGCAGAAGTTACTGATTACAGCAGAGTCTGTGTGCCAACTTTTAAGAATGGCTGAGATAGATGTTAGGGAATCAGGACAAGCACGTGGGATTAGGACTGCTGTTTGTGTGGAGAATTGGTATCAATATGAGCTGCTTAGGCTTGATGGCCAATTGAAATTTCAGTTTATTTCTTTGCAAGGCATCATTCCAAGTGCACCTGAACGCTGTTAACCAGCAGAATTGATTAGAAACAATATTTATAAATACGTGGCAAAATTCCAACTTAAATTGAATGTGATCACCTACTAAACATTTTAAATCCAATTAACCTACATATATAATTGTGTGCTAAATGTTTTTAATTCACTCGGTGGTACATGTTTGTGGGGACAGAAGTGACTTGAACCCAGGCCTTCTGCCTCACCGTACCACTGTGCTGCAAGAGCCTGCTAGGTAACTCTACAAATTAGCAAATTAATCAGGATTTATCAATACTAAAGCAAGTGTTGTAGGTTCTGGAACCCTGAAATAAGTGTTGAAACATTCCAGAGGTCAGGAAGCATCATTAGAGAGAAACAGAGTTAATGTTTCATCTCAATAACCTTTTTATCAGGATGTATGTAATGTACACTTTTTTTTGTATATAACACCTCAGGATCTGCTGAAAATGTTATGTCTGAGCTGGCATTAAAACTTGCTCAATAATGTCAAAGGTTATCATTTGTTTTAATGTTCATGGTAAATAATTTTGAACATTCTTCATTTATGTCCTTTTGGCTTTTAGCTGCATCTAAACTGCTCTAGATCTTTTATCAATATAAGTTCACTTTTTTCCATTGATAAGAAAGTGTTTGAATTTCTCCATTTGTGTTTGAAATAATACAATTGTTTTAATGTTAAAATATATTTAATAGAAAAATTATCCTCCATTTATTTCCTCATCAAAGCCAGTTTGTTAGGCCTTAGGCAAAATGTAAAGAGAACATGCAACATCAGAATTTTGTAGTCTTTTAAATGACATGCTATTCAATTAAATTTTGATGCATTTAAAGGGCTATTTATTGAGGCTCTCCATGTTATAATGCTCCCCTGCTGTGAAGAAATGGCTGATTTAGCATGAGCAATGCCACAGAAGATATGCAGGTATATTAATTAAATTGTTGGGACTGAGCATGATTTGTTAACCTTGCTTCTTTACTTGGCTGAAATTAAAAATAGCAAAAAAAAGAAGCATCTCCCAAAAGGAAATATGTTTGCATTTCAAACATTGACTTAACTTTTGGATTTGACTGAATGAAGTTATTTTTGCAAACTTTTAGCCATCATTTGTCTTTTATTTAAAAAATTATGCAAATAATGTAAGTTTTATCTGACAGCACATCATCTAGTTTTGTTAGAAAATTGACTGATTTGCATTTGAATACCATCATTTAACTTTTTAACTTCAAAACCTTGATCTGTCTTCAAAGCCTAGGCATAAAGTTGGTCTTTTTCCCAGAGACGGCATTTTGGCCATTTCAAGAAATTCCTGGAACACAATAGTAATGTCAAGTGCAATTGGTACAATTGGTTTTAGAATTAGAATGTAGAATGCAAGAGCACAAATGGTAATTTTTGTATGTGCCAGAGCTGAAGCGTATCATTTTGCAGTTTGGGCACACCTTTATAGGAAGACTATTGAAAACTATTCTGAGCATGCATTGTGGATTTGCCAAGCAGTGTCATCAAGGATTACTCTACTTGGAGAAAAAAAAACAACCTGAAGTATGGCGACTTGCCCTGTTGGATCAGAGAGGTAAAAATCCAAGAAATTGAAGCAGAGGCTCTTCAAATTTGTGGTGCCATCCTCTATGACCATGGTTGATCTGATTGTAGCCTCAACTGCACTTTCCTACCTTAGCCTCTTTTTATCTTTTGACTTGTAGATAAAACATCTGCATAACTCAACACTGAATTATTCATTGATCTGTCTTGCACTGCTGTCTGAGCTAAAGATTTCCAAGAATAAACAACCCTCTGAGAACAAAATTCCTCTTCACCTACACCTTAAATGAGCGACCTTTTTATATTTGAGCTGTGCCTTCCAGTTTTAGATTTTTCCAGAAGAAGAAACATTATTTCAGTCTACACCCTTTTTGAGACTCCTCTTTTTTTTTGTGTTTCCAGGATATTATTTCCCATTCTTTTAAACTCCATTGAATATGGGGCCAATTTACCGATCCTTTCTTCATAAGACAATTCCTTCATCTCACGAATCAAGTTTGTGAATCTTCTTTAAATTGCCTCCTTAAATAAAGGTCACATTTGTACACTGAACGTTCTATATAGTCTCACCAATGTCCTGTACATGTGTAGCAAATTCCACTGAGCATAAAGCCAACATCCTCTTGGTTTTCTAAATCCCTTGTCTGTTTGCTAATTTTTAGTCATTGGGATATCTTATGGCACAGTGGCCATGTCCCTGTCTCTAGACCAGGAGGTCTGGCTTCAGGTTTCACCTGCTATGCAGCTGTGTCATAACATGTCTAAGCAAATCCTATTTTTCAAAAGGTTCTTTTTCAGTTTCTGTACCAGGACACCCAATCTTTCTCCTGCAATATTCTGCATTCTCTCTCCATTTGAATACTATTTTTGCCTTTTTAACCCTTTTACCAAGTGAATGAGCTTAGTTTGTCACACCTATACTTCTATTATTCACTTCACCTCCCTGTCCCATTTAAGATTTCTTCTCATGCTTTCTGACTTCTCCATGCCTCATTAAAAGTCTAGGATGATATACTCTGTCCCATCACTGTTGATCATAAATAGTTGAGGACCCAACATTGGTGACTGTGACATTTAATAGTTAGCTTGGCAAATTGAAAATTTGACCCATTTACCCCCAGTCTCTGTTTTCTGTTAGACATGCAATCCTTTATCAGTTTTGAAATAT
This sequence comes from Chiloscyllium punctatum, assembly GCF_047496795.1. Classification (NCBI taxonomy): domain Eukaryota; kingdom Metazoa; phylum Chordata; class Chondrichthyes; order Orectolobiformes; family Hemiscylliidae; genus Chiloscyllium; species Chiloscyllium punctatum. Next base: position 46,813,714 of record NC_092775.1, on the reverse strand, counting down.
TGCCCAAAACACCACAAACTCTTATGCAGTAGCTTTTTTTTTAATGTTGCATGTTATCCAATGCCTTTTGGAAATTCAAATACAATACATCCACCTTTATCCAGTATGTTTGTCACTTAGGGACATAGACTGAATGGTTTATTCCCATTCTGCTGAGCCTCCTCCACCATTCACTTTTTTAAAAAATGTTTCTGTACTTTTAGTTATGGACTGAAAGGGAAAAGGACTGTTTTAAAAAACCAAGGTCTGTGGAAAGAATTACTACACCTCTTTTGAAAAGTAAGTTAGGTGATGTTCATTTTAAGTGCTGTTTACACTGTGATTTGTTCTAGCAGTGGGACAGATGAGCTGAAGCCAGGAAACATTTATGAATGGAGATTTGTTGGCAATGGGTGGCTGATTGATAATGCATTGTTGATGATTGATATCGGCCGCCTGCCTGCCAAAAAATGTGATTGGCTTCCCAGCTTCTGGGTGCAGATGTTTGGATAAAAGCCACCAGACCTCCAACAAAAAAAAACTGTCCTTTTTCTCTGCAGTAAAAGACATCTGAAGCCTGATTCTAAAGTAAGTTTATTTCCCTCACCAGTTGCTGTAAACAGTAGCTCTTAACCAATAAGTCAGACCCTTTATAAGAGTGAGCCATTCACTCTGTGCCCCACAAAAGTAGGTAGAAAGTACTTAACGAAAGAAGATTGAGGAACAACAGGTAAGCGAAAAGGATCATCTCTGTGAATCTTGTAGACCGGGACTGTTGAACTGCCTTCCCAGTCTTTCCTTCTGCCCATGACCCCAATTTTCATTTTGTCTGTCTGTGTCTCTGTTTAGGATGGGTTTCATAAGGGGGTTAGAGACTTAACTAATAGTTTTATATGTCAACAGCCTATCATATTTATTTGTAGTGATAGTATTTATTTGTAATAAAACATAGAACCTTACAGGACAGTATAGACCCTTCGGTCCTCGATGCTGCATCGACCTGTGGAACCACTCTGAAGCCCATCTACCAACACTATTCAATTCTCATCCAGATATCTATCAAATGACCATTTAAATGCCCTTAAAGTTGGCAATTCTACTACTGTTGCAGGTGGTGCGTTCCATACCCCTACTACTCTCTCTGATTTAAGAAACTACTTCTGATATCTGTCCTATGTCTATAACCCCTCAATTTGAAGCTATTTCCCCTCCTGCTAGCCTTTGCCATCCGAGGGAAAAATGCTCTCATTGTCCATCCTATCTAACTCTCTGATTATCTTATGCCTCAATTAAGTCACCTGTCAACCTTATTCTCTCTAATGAAAACAGCCTCAAGCCCCTCAGCCTTTCCTCGTAAGACCTTCCCTCCATACCAGATAACATCCTAGTAAGCCTCCTCTGAACCCTTTCCAAAGCTTCTCCATCCTTCCTATAATGCGGTGACCAGAACTGAACACAATTCTCCAAATGTGGCCGCACTAGAGTTTTGTACGGCTGCAGCATGATCTCATGGTTCCGAAATTCAATCCCTCCACCAATAAAAGCTAACACACCGTATGCCGCCTTAACAACCTTATCAACTTGGATGGCAACTTTAAGGGATCTGTGTACCTGGACACACAGATCTCACTGCTCACCTAATCTCATACTCTGCATTTCTGTTACTCCTTCCAAAGTGAATCATCTCACATTTTGCTGCATTAAACTCCATTTGGCATTCTCAGCCCAGCTCTGCAGCTTATGTCTCTCTCATAACCTACAACATCCTTTGTCACTATCCACAACTCTACTGACCTTCCTGTCATCTGCAAATTTACTAACCCAGCCTTCCATGCCCTCATCAAGGGCGATTATTAAAAATGACAAATAGCAGTGAACCCAAAACAGATCTTTGCGGTACACCATGAGTAACTGAACTCCAGGCTGAATATTTCCCATAAACCACTGCCCTCTGTCTTCTTTCAGCTACTAGCCAATTTCTGATCCAAATCGCTAAATCACCCCTCAATCTCATGCCTCCATGTTTTGTGCAATAGCCTACTGTGGGAACCTTATCAAACACCTTCCTGAAGTCCATATACACCACATCAACTGCTTTAGCCTCTCAAAGAACTCAATAAGGTTTGTGAGGCACGACAAAGCCGTGTTGACTATCCCTAATCAACTTCTTCCTTTCTGGATGATTATAAATCCTATCTCTTATAACCCTTTCCAACGCCTTACTCACAACCGAAGTAAGGCTCACAGGTCTATAATTTCCAGGGTTGTGTCTACTCCCCTCCTTGAACAAGGGAGCAACATTTGCTATCCTCCAGTCTTCTGGCACTATTCCTGTAGACATTGATGACATAAAGAGCAATGCTAAAGGCTCGGCAATCTCCTCACTGGCTTCCCAGAGAATCCACGGATAAATCCCATCAGGCCCAGGGGACTTATCGACTTTTACACTTGCCAGAGTTACTAACACCTTCTCCTTATGCACCTCAATCCCACCTAGTTGAGTAGCCTGGATCACCGTATTCTCCATGACCACATTGTCTTTGTCTTTTTCTAGTATTAATTTAGTGCTTCCCCTATCTCCTCTGACTCCACACACAACTTCCCACTACTATGCTTGATTGGCCATAATCTTACTCTAGTCATTCTTCTATTTCTGATATATGTATAGAAAGCCTTTGGGTTTTCTTTGATCGTATCCACCACTGACTTCTCATGTCCCCTCCTGGTTGTTCTTAGCCAGGAAAGACCTAAAGAGAGAGCTAACTTGTAACTGTTAAGTGCCTTAACTGAGCCATCACATCTCATCGGCACATAAGCCGCCTTCTTCCTCTTGACAAAAGATTCAACTTCCTTAGTAAACCACGGCTACTGCGATGGGCTGCTTCCTTCCTGCCAAACCAGTAGCTGGTCCTTGAATAAGCTCCTCATTTCAACTGTGTCCATCCCCTGCAGTTTCCTTCCGTATCCCATGCATCCTAAACCTTGCCTATTCTCATCGTAATTGCCTTTTCCCCCAATAATAACTACTGCCCTGCAGTAGTTACCTATCCCTTTCCATCACAAAAGTAAACACAATGGAATTGTGGTCACTATCACCAAAGTGCTCACCTACCTCCACATCTAACATCTGGCCGGGTACATGGGGAGATATTCTTTTTAAAAGTGGCAACCTGCTTTTGTCAACCTGGGTCAAAAAGACAGTTAAATTGGGGATTTTTGTGCACTTTTATGAAATCATTAACTTTTGGAAAGCATTCCTGGAGTTATTACAATGTGCTACCCCAGTGAAGTATAACATCAACAGGTTCAATATCTTTTCCCACTCCGAATCCAGTATCCCTTTCCATCATTAATTAATCTTTACTTGAAACCTAATCAGTGATGGAGCTTCTACAGGCAGTTGAATATGGAATTTCTAATATTCGCAACTCTTGAAGTACAAGAAATTTCTCCTCACCTCAATCCTAATTGGCTTCTTGGCATTCTATTAAATTTGTGAAACACGGTTCTGCTTTCATACTATAAAGCAGATTCAGTGTTTTTTTTCATGTATTTGTTAATATCCTGTAATACACTCTCGTGGATTCTAGCGTTTTGCAATGACAAACGTTAGGCTAACCGGTTTATAGTTTCCTGCTTTTTGTCTCTCTGCTTTAGAGAATAGTAGCTTATATTTGCAGTAAGAAGATGTTTTGCAGCAAAATTTAAAATAATGATGAGTTTGCTCGAGTGAATCAAGAAACCCTTCCTTTCAGGTAAGGTCATTGGAGATGAGGGGTCACCAATTTAAAATTATGAAGTGAATGAATGAATTGAATGAATGTGGCTGAGGAGATTTTTTTTTAACTTTGTTAAAGATAGACAATATTTTGCCACCGGCAATAGTTGTAGCAGAGAATGGGATCATTTTAAAGGAAGATAAGCAGTAGAAGATGGAGTGAAGAAAGGAAAACTGTGATTAGTTGTAGACTATTGGATTGGACGTGCCAAATATTCTTCCACTGAGTTGCAGTGTTCTTCTGTTTGCTAAGAACAACCAAATAAAGATGATCAATCAGCCAAATATCCCTTCAAAATTCTTTCACTTCATTATGGGCCAGACCAAAGTTTCTCAAAACATATTAAGATAATCTAGAATCTAACCTTTTCCATTTTCTTAAGGGAGGTGTTATGATCTTGATGCAATTTGATCAGTCAAACTACCAGGCTCAAAATAAAATACACCTTATTCATACACTATAATTAAAATGCAGGCAAAATAAAATAGAAAACTTGAATAACTTTATCAAAATATTGAAATAATATGTGTTAACTACAACTACTAATTAACTGTTCCAATATAGTAACATTCCATCAACACCCTTGGCAAAGGCAAATTCAGTAAAACAGATTATCTCTCATACAATTCCAGCATTAGGAAGGGAACCCCAGCTTTTAGCTGCACCAGAGAGAGGAATATGCAATTTCAAAATCCCAGTAACTAATCCTGAAGGCAAAAACAAAAAAAAATCATTTTTATTTGGGAATTTGGCCCCACCCATTCAAGCTGCTTCTATTGTTCCAACTTTTAATAAAAGAAAACCCAAGGCCACAAAAGCTGTTTATGTTATTGGCTTTGGAGCTGACTGCATAACGCCTCTGTCTCAACCTTTCTTCATTTATATAAAAAAAAGGTAAAATTGTTAAGACACAGGGTAAATCCTCCTGCTAAATTTAAAACCAGCAACACAGAAAAGATTTATCCTGTGCAGCAATCTGCAAAAACTTAAGTGGCCAAGAGCTATTTAAAGTAAAAATTAATAACTTTATTTCTTAAAGTATAACAGAGAATAATTAATGAACAACTATTTACCATTCCTTACTCTAACCTATCTGTTACCTTCCCTTCTATAATACTAGTCTGATAAAACTCCCAATTAAGATTTACAAAACAACACTTTTTATCTCAAAACCAGGCAGCTTTTGGTTCTTGTCTTCAGATCTTCCTGTGTCGTTTTTTGGTTAGGAATTTCTGCTGTACGGTTACTGATCGAAAAGGTGCCTTTTTAAAAGAGCTTTTTTTTCAGGCAGTCTGTTTACATGCTAGGTTGTAGCAGTTCTCCTCTCAGCAGTTCAATTTTCCCTGGTCTTATAAACATTGTGTCATTGGCCCTCAAGATTGAATCGAGTATATTGTCAATCTTGATTAGTGTTTGATCTGTTTCGGGTATAATTTTAAACCGATTGGCCAAATTCAAATTATTTTTGTCTCCAGCCAACGAACTAATTGAGTTGTTTGACCCAGTGTTACATTGTTACCTTTTTGAGAACACTGTCTCCGGTAGTTCTGCTGCTTTTAACTCTCTTGAAGGTATACCCACCCCTTCGTAACAAAATACACTTCTTAAAGTCATAGTATTGTCACAACTTTCTTTTGGGTTCATATGAGATTGTAAAATATAATATATATTGTTTAATAAAAATAAAAAAAATGCTTCAACAAAATGCCATAAAAGTTACCCAGTCCCTTTTCGAAATACTTCGCTTGTTTTTTGTCCTCTTGTGATGTGACTTTTTTTTTCCTCCAGGTCCTAGGTTTCCAGTTCAGCCCCAAACTGTCCTCTTTTGTATTGAATTTGCTAATCTTACCTACCGCAGGCAAAACTGATCCCAGTGCTCTTCTTGCAAGTCAGGGTCATTTTCAATTTAGTCATTTTCCAAGTGATCTGATGCTTGTTTGTATTGTATTTATAGACCAAGGAATTGTGAATGGAGTGAAAAGGTCAAGCGAACTAGTGAGAATGGATTCTGGCCAGGACTATTTATCAAGGCTGGGTCTAGCAATAATTCTTGGCTGTCTACCCACCTTGCTATGGAAACTTGTGTTTTTCTTTGTCCACTGATTCAATGGCGTGGACCTTCCTCCACAATCCTGTAATTCCTCTATTAATACAGAAATTTGTGGACAGGTAGATTTTCCCAGATATCGGAAGTTTGCAAGTGGCGAGGATGATCTAAATTTTCCTTTTTACGCTGCTTCCTCCTCAAGTTGTACTTGAATCATGACCTTAAAGGGATAGATCAGGTTGACCGCTAAATAGCATGATTGCACTGCAGAACTGATTAATCTATATGCATTACACACAGATCTTGTTTATTGGAACAGTTTATAAATGGTTTATATCACCTGAAGTTAAGAACAGTGTAAATATAATATATAACTCATTTCAAAGGATCCAGTGTGGCACAGATGAAATGTCTTTACCTCTGGGCCAGAAGGTTTGTGTTTAAGTCCCACTTGCTCTGGAGGTATGCCATAGCATTACTGAGTAGGTTTATTAGAAATTAACCATGTTACTCATTTTAAATGTTTGAGGTTGTTAACATTACCTTCTCAAGCTGGTCCAGCTCTTAAAACTAAGGCATGTATAAGATTACATGGGCTGTCAGTAAATGTTTTGTAAATTACAGGGTGCACTTGGATATTGTGGAGAAATATCATTGCAAAAAAGAAAGCAACTGTTTTTTAATTACATTATGCATGGTTCATGTGATTAGTAGCAATAGATTAGAGCAGGTACTGCTGGAAAGAGTAAATGCATGTTTATGGCATTCTGTCATTTCCTCAGAAGATCCCACAGTGCTCTAATGACTAATTAATTACTTCTGAAGTCAAGTCATTATGGTTTTAGAAAATGCATATGAAACTCCATAATCTCCACATGTATAACACGACCGAGATGTCTTGGTGAGTGAATGTGCTCTAAGCAGTGATGCCAGGTCTTCGCAACCTTGCAGAGAAAATGACTGTGCAGTGTGATGTCATGGCTCGCGTGCTCCTGTCGCTACCGACGTCACTGCTCCGAATTGTTGTTCCAAAGAAGGCTAATACAAGTTGGGAAAGGTTAATAGATTTTCTACGCTACTATCTTTTTAGCAAAAGAAATTCAAAAATTT